>NW_027270911.1:1260000-1517500 GCF_040938485.1 Diadema antillarum | reverse complement strand
GTAGGATGTTTTGTGACGCAAATGACCCACACATAATAGGCATCAAATGTGATAACTCGAACATTTTTTTATTGGAATCACTGCTCCCAATGGCAAACAGTACCTTTAACCAACTTCTTAATAACAACATATTTATACCGGATGGTATGTTTGTGATATGATACAATGTGTAATAGATATCTTACTTATACCGGATGGTTTAAGTATGATGTCATATCATACCGGACGGCCAATTTGGCGCATATTCGTATTTTTTTTTACTGTGTACTTACCTGTATCCCTCGTCGTACAGTCTCATCTATTCCTTTATGTATGTATGTAGGCCTATGTATGTACGTGTATGTATGTATGTATGTATGTATGTATGAATGAATGTATGTATATATATATATATGTATATATATATATATATGTGCGTATATATGCGTGTATGTATGTACATGTATGTTTATCTTTATTTATTGATTTATCTATCTACTTACTTATCTATATTTATTCATCTATTTTGTTCACCTTTTTAGTGATATATTTGCACCGGAAGAACATCAATAAAAGGTCAAGCCTTTGATGAGAACTGCAACTGTTTCACTATTGAACTACATGCCACTTCTCATTTCTTACATTTGAGCACTTTCTTTTCTTTCCATTTCTTTTCCTCTAACTTTCAGTCATTCTGTTTCATTTATATTTCATTTAATTTCTGTTTTATCATTTCATCGATTTTCTTCTTTACTCTGCACTCCTCCTTTCTGTGCTTTCCTTTTGGGTTATTTTTCTTCCCTCCTCTCGTCTTCTCTTTTTCTCTTCTCCTCTGCTTTTCTCTTTTCTCTTCCCCCCTCTTTCTCTTATCTCTTCTCTTTTATCTCTTCTTTCTTCTCTCCTCTCTTCTTCTCTCTTCTCGTCACCTCTTCTTTTCTTTTCCCTTCTCTTCTCTTCTCTTCTCTCTTCTCTCCTATCTTCACTTCTTGTATCTTCTTAAGTCTTCCTGTTTCATCCTTCCTCTCATGAAATAATATATCTCTTTCTCTCCCGTTCTTATGTTTGCAGAAACGCAGACGACCTCGGTGAATACCCCCCAGCCGCCACCATGTCAGTCGTCTGCGCGAGTGCACGATATTTTCATCACCACGTTCCCGCAATGGCGGAACGTCTTGGATTTGCGCGAAGCGACGAACAACAGCTCCGACATGGTGTAACCATGGTAACATAAACATACCGTGGATAAGACTCTGTTGTTGTTGTTGATTTTTTTTTCTTCTCTCGCTCCGTCTGGAAAACCACAAAAGGTTCTGAATCGTTGGGTTCAACGTTTGAACAAGATGTTTCACCCTCAATGCCCCGTTTGGACCCATGCAGATCTGAATGCGTTGGGATGTCTTTCTCTTTCTTTTATTCATTTCATTCTTATTATTATTGTTATTATTATTATTATTATTATTATTATCATTATTATTATTATTATTATTATTATTATTATTATTATTATTATTATTATTATTATAATATTATTATTATTATTATTATTATTATTATTATTATTATTATTATTATTATTATTATTATTATTATTATTATTATTATTATTATTATCATTATTAATATTATCATTGTCATCGTCATCATCACCATTATTACTAATTATTTTGGGCTTAATAAGCAGAGCCCCCTGGAAGAGCAGCGTCGAATCTGCGGATCCGAGGCTGTATGTCTCCCGTGAGTAGACAATGATTTTTATCAATGAAACCAGGGACTTACGGCAATACCGGGGCATACTATCGCATAGGTATTGTCGTGACGGGCGGGCGATGTCCCATTTTTTGATACCATGTATAATAGTAAATTCTTGCAAATTGTGTATATATATATTTTTTTTAATCTGAAGACGGATATTAAAAAACAACAACAACAAGGGACTTACGACAAATCAGACGGTGTTAATGAGTAAAGAATCAAAACGACAAGGAAGAAAAAGAAAACAACTACAAGTATCATATCTGCAACTGTGATGATAATCATTATGACAGTTGCTCCTGCGAAAGTTGCTCCGGACTTCTTTTCTCCATGGACTTAGGGTCAGGGTTAGGTTAGGGTTTTAGTTTTATTTTGATGTGAGGATAAGAATAAAACTATGGGTAAGGTTTGTGGGTAGAATTCATGTTTGACGTATAGCGTGCAGACACTTCACTGGCCTCTGCAATTATTGTTATCACCGTTGTTGCGTATTCACTGAGTAATGTTGTATAAATGCACTAGAAATTGAGAATATATCATTTTCTCTGTATAGTGACTGATCAACCGTTATTATCCAAGGTGGATTCGTCATACGGTTTGAGGTTTTTGTTTGATTGTTTTTTCTATTTCTAAGTGTTGCTGTTGTTATTGTTGGTGTAGTAGTAGTTGTTAACCTGTGTTTGTTTCTCGAAGAGCAGTATTACTCAAAAACGTTATGAACGGAATTAAGTGGCTTTTCAGGAAAGGGCAATTGCGGTGAAAGGAATAGATAAATGATTGGTTTTGTGATCCGGATCATGATCCGGATCTAAGGGTTTTTGTATCGTATTTATCATTTCCTTTCTTCGTTCATTTTCTTGAAAGAATACAGGGCCTACAACCACAATTTCATGGCGTTTTTTATAGGCAGTCTGTGGCTTTGGCGGAAGTTAGGCGCTTTTCGCTGGTGCTAAATACACGTGTAGTTCTTTTTTTTAACTACCGTGTTAAATAAGTGAATATTTTTATGCTCATTAACACCTACCAGTGCCTACTTATTATGTGAAACCATGCCAAAGGTCATCGCAGTGTGAATGATATGGTGATCAGGAACCAGATAAATTTATAACTAATTACAGGTTCCATGGCATTATTGATGTTTGAAATTCTGTATGCTCAAAAACAAAGACATTTGAAAACTGTCGTGTCCACAAAAAAAAAAAAAAAAAAAATCTGGAAGAAAGAATGGAAATTCATAGACAGATAACAATTTTAATTCTTTTCTGAAATCAGACATATTCTGAGAATTCATGACTTGTCTAAAACAGTAGGACAACTTCTTGGTTTTGCTCATCCATTCTGAATCGTATCTGGTGTCCATACATCAATGTTAAATTGTAAGCAGAGTGCACAAGGTTGGTGAGGAAGTTCCATTTTTGTATAAAACCAGCTGTCGTTTTTGTGTGAGTGTGTGTCTTATTATATTCCCATTGTGTTTCCAGTGAATTAATAAAATTAACGAGGAAAGATCTGAGCTATATATAGCTGCGTGGTTCTACGTGCTAAAAACAATGTTTATGATATAGGCATTAAAGGTATTTGATAATGTTATCACTTTATATTGTCAATAACATTCTGCGTGTACACAAAACTATTGTAAAACATGTCTTTATGGTCAATTACATTATGATGGTGATCTTTGCCTCCTGCAATTTACTTATGTGGTTATTCCTAATAGGCCTACCGCGAACAGGGGCGGATCCAGGAATTCTGAAAGGACACGCAAAATAGAATAAAGTGGGGCGCATGCGCCCCCTTTCATTTCTTTTTCTATTTATTTCTTTTATTTAAAAAGAAATAAAGGGGAGGGAATCGCTCGGTGCCCCCCCCCCCCCCCGATTCGCCACTGATGAAGAAGTGCGAAAATACGAGAATCCATAACATTTTCATACTCTTACATCCGGTTTTGATGAATCCTCTACAAGTTTTTTTTTTTTCCCCTGAATTTACCCTGGCCATTTATACCAACACGGTGCATTACTGTGTACTTATATGTAAACACTACATGAAAAGTTCGGATACAAAAACAGATAACCACCATTTTCATGCGTTTAAGTATAAGCTAATCATCAAATAGAATCATCATAGAGAAAAATGAAATATTGTCACTGTGATTATACTACACTCAATTTAAAGGTAATCATTATCAAAATCATTACATAATTATATTTCAATTATTTTCTTTTGTTTTTCAGTAGCTTTAGTCACAAACTGAGATAAAAATGTATGTATAATAAGTATGTGTGTACTTGTGTGTGTGTGTGTGTGTGTGTGTGTGTGTGTGTGCGTGTGTATGTTTGCATTCAAGCTATTCACATGGACTTGTTTCACATAGTAGGTGCAAAATCAAGGGGAAAGCATCATCACATAATTATATTTCAATTATTTTCTTTTGTTTTTTCAGTAGCTCTAGTCACAAACAGAGATAAAAATGTACATGATATTATAATAAATATGTGTGTGTACTTCTGTGTGTGTGTGTGTGTGTGTTTGTGTGTGTGAGTGTGCGTGTGTATGTTTGCATTCAAACTATTCACATGGACTTGTTTCACACAGTAGGTGCAAAACCAAGGGGAAAGCCACCGTGCCAAACTGGCACTATCCATGTCCCTATATATACCGTATAGCTGTGATTATAAATACACGTATAGACCTATACTAAGAACACGATGGTCCCCACTCATTGCTGTTTGCTCTGGTCCCCACTTCAACATTGCCCTCTACGCCCATGTTTTTTAGAGGTCTCTGATGATCATTCATGATTGATGAGTGTACAGGCAGTGTGACAATACTCTTTGGACAATGATCATGATCATGTGGGCGGACGGCGGAGATAGCTGTGTTGCGTTCGCGGATTTGATTTGATGAGGCGTTCCGACGCAATGAATCACGGCATTGTGACGTAAGAATGAATAGAAATGAAATGGTAATCGCAGTACGAATCTATCGTCAGTGACAAAAGCAATGAATTATTTTTGAGAGGACAAACGGTAACGTTACTAGTACTAATGAACGGATATCGGATAAACGATGTCACATTAATTGCTCTTGGTACTTCTGAATCTGAGGACTAATATCGTGTTCTGACTTGTAATATTGCCCCATATAGGCATATAACCAGGCTCGTACATGTAACACACATCCACACCATTCTATGAATACATTATGCCAACTCTAGTCTTAACATGTTTATAGGAACCTTTAATGGGGCAAGAATTATATTACCAAACAATGATAATGACATGCATGCGATTTACAGTGTTTGCCCAGGGTGACGTGTTTATATTAAATGTTGTGATTGTTCGTTTGCTGTGTACTATGGTTGATACAGAGAATTACCAAATGTATACCAGTAGACCTAGGCCTATGTGAGAAGATATACCAAATGGACAATGAAGGGCAACTCTCTTTCAGCTGCTGGTCTTTCTATAATATCATATCATAATCATATCTTTCTATAATATCATATCATTATCATTTCTTTCTATAATATTATTGATAATGATATGATTGATACGTTGATACGTTTCGTTTTCCTGGACCACAAAAATAATGAGAGAGGTTATAATAAATGGAGAGTACCTATGTAAAGAGCCTAAGCAGTGTCAGTTAACACAAAGCTGTCATACACTATGTATGTATGTATGTATGTATGTATGTATGTATGTATGTATGTGTATATATATATATATATATATATATATATATATATATATATATATATACATATAAAATATCAAGAGTAAAAACAGTCTTATAAACACCGCAGGAGCCAAAAAATTGGACTAACGTTTCGGTCAAAGACCTTTATCAAAGTAATTGTTTATGTTCAGACTTACTTTGATAAAGGTCTTTGACCGAAACGTCAGTCCAATTTTTTGGCTCCTGCGGTGTTTTATACGACTGTTTTTATTCTTGATATCTATTTACTACACACCGACTCAGAACGTTCATATTTTGATATATATATATATATATATATATATGTATATATATATATATATATATATATATATATATATATATATATATGTATATATATATGTAGAATATACATATATACATTTTTTTTATATAATGGATTATTCACATTTTTTAAAGCGCCATGAGCACCTAGAGGTGGACCTGTGCCCTATACAAATACACCCACTTTTTTATGATGATGATAATGATGATGTATATTATTATTATTATTATTATTATCATTATCATCATCATCATTATCATTATATTGTTACTATTATTATCATTTCATTATTATTATCATTATTATTATAATCATCATCATTATCATCGATAATCATGCATGATTTGAAATATAATAAGCATAATAGCTGTTGCTAGTAGTGAGTACTCCTTAAATTGAGGGTTCAGTGATACATTATGTAATCAGCATATTTCCTCGTCCTACTAGTAGTACTATAATGATAGTATTCTGACAAGATGACCTATGCGGGTATCCCGAATAATAATTTAAATTTTTGAATTCAATTTTCCGGGACATCAAGTGCATCTGTGATATAGCCATATAATAGCTCAACCGTATCCAAGATGGTATATACATCATACCTCTAGCTTATGCCTTCATTCAGTAACCATGCAGAGGAGAAAGGAGTGTGTGATATCACGAGAAATAAAGATTTGCATGGAAATCCCTTCGTTATGATTAATCCTTCCCCTCCTATCATAGAGTGACATAACAAGAACTTTCCACAAATAAACGAGAGAGGGCGACACGGGGAATTTCCGAAAACTATAACTGCTGCTAATGGGGTATTGATTTTTCACTTTTGAATGATTATTTCTTTTCTGCTTCCTCAACCTTTCACCTAGTCACCGAGTTCTTTTCGCTCCTCTTTCTGCGTTCGCTGACGCAAAATTTGATGTTTAGGAACCACTTCCCCTTTTGGACTCTTCATGCTTAGTGTTAGACGGAAGTAACTGTCGATAGCCAACCACAAAAAGCTCAAGATCTGGCCACGTCAAGGCCTATAACACGGATAGCAAGTCTGACCCTCACATCTCTGTATCATTAATGAGACCATACACGCGGACCTCTATTTTCCAATATAACCCCGGAATATGATATCAATGACTGAGCAAATTTTGTTTTCTTTCCCTGCTTTCAATAATGTATGGTTTTTCACGTCAATTTGGATGTATGATATTAATTTGTTGCAATTGTTGTAGGCCTATACTTGGAATAATAAGAATTGAATCACCGAGACAAGACCTGGAAACTTACATTACATACAGCGCGAGGAAGAAACTATGCACTCGAATTATATATCATAGTCAACCCACAACCACAGACATGTTTAGGCCTACCATTGATTGGGCTACACATGATCATCAATCTTCTATGACTACAGTATACTGTGATATTACTTCAGCAGCATCATTACATTTTCTTGTCTATAATGCATAAACGACTCGACATTCTTTATGCATGATTTTAAAGAGAAAAGGTGGGGGTGGAAGAGGGGGGAAAGAGGGAAAATACTGGCATAATCATAATTCACGACCTTGCGCAAGGGTAGCCTGTGTAATATTCATCAGTGCAAATGATATTCAGTGGCGGATCCAGGAATTCTGTAAAGGGGGGGGGGGGGGGGGGGGGGGGGGCGTGACTAATATTTCTGGTGCCACTTCCGGGTTTCATTTCATTTTTTGTCTTTTATTTCTTTTGTTTTTAACGAAAAATAAAGGGGGGGGGGGGCATGCGCCGGTTGCGCCCCCTCTGGATCCGCCACTGATATTAATGATTTAAGTTTATTTCGGTTTCTGTTGGCTCTCTCATTTTTTTCTTAGTAAATCACGTCAATAATATCTCATTAAGATTTTTTTTTTTAAATCTCGGCGATTAGCAGTGTGCTTTTGTTTCTTAATAAATCATGAACATGTAGTCAATGTGCATAAAATTTATGAGTAAATTTATAGGCCTATAACATGCACGCCAAAGAATAAATCACTGCGACAAGTCAACGTCATGCATGGTATATGAGCGGCGAAATGCTTTTTACTGCCATGTGTTTACCTGCACTATCGAGTTTTTGGAAAGGGGGTCCTTGGCAGAGCTCGTGGTTGGTTATTATGTAATAGTCTATATTATGTTACTATTTGTGTGTATATATGGCTATGTGTTTGCGTGTGTGTGTGTGTATGTATGTAATATACATTATATGAAGAGTTAAATTTTGTTCGCAAAAACCGATAAGTCCATATTTGCCAAATGGAGAAAAATAAAGAGAATATAAGAAAACTGTAGCTTCTTTTGACCATAACTTCAAAAATGTACCTTTATAAATGTAGTGACCAATATATCATTTAAAAAGGTATTATTTCGTACAGAGACCTTACTTCAAAATCTTCAAAAATGGACTTATCGGTTTTTTGCGAACAAACTCTTCATATATACATATATATTTGTGTGTGTGCGTTTGTGTATGCGTGTGTGTATGTGTGTGTGAACGTCCCCTTCTGCGGCCCTTTAATAATGATTATGTGGAAAAATATTTTGCTTTAAAAATACGGCAGAGATGAAAGAATCCATCATTATAGTGCCTCCCTTTCCTTTTAGCAGCGGGTCGCTCATTTTGAGATATCTACAATTTAATTATGATACTTTTAAATGTTAAGATAGACATATTTTGGCAGATATTAAATGTTTCCGGTTGTCGTTTTGGATGGCCGATCCTTTTTCATTTTTACATATTCACTATAATAGGTTGATCAGCTTTGCGTATCATTGGGTAGTAGAGCGTATATAACCTCAACTGTGATAATGAAAAAAAAATGAGGTTAAAAAATGAAATGGGACTTTTGTCTTTGTATGTTCGCTATTATAGTAGCTCGTATCACTTCATCGGCATATTTGATGTATACATGCACATTTTTATCTATGCACAACTTTAGCGGCTGCTATATTTATAGAGTAGAGTTATACATGAACATATCGAATACGGACAGATTTAGTTGGTGAAGCATTTGACAACCACAAGACTATATATCATAAGCGATACCCTTAAGAATAAAACAGGTCTACTAAACAACTGAATCGATTGTGGCAACTGATGATGTTATGACCACGAGGACGTCGATAGGAATGAAAAAAAAAACAACAACAACAAATAAATGGATGTGGACATATCAAAAATTCTTAGATATGGTCATTCCCTAAATATTACATCCATATTGTTAAGGGATAAATTGATAGTGGAAGAAAGGTTGACTAGAAAGAAATACATACAATACAATTACAATTAACGGATTAAATGAAACTTTGGAATGAAATAAAGAATTAAATTATAATAATCAAATATATTGAGTGAAAAAAAAACATGTGGAAACGAGTTAATTGAATTTGAAAGTTCAAAACGCGAAGTTGTGTTCCGATAAATGAAATTTACAACTGGTGCGAAATTGAACGCCAACTTTGAGTAATTTAATAAATTGAATGAATTTCTCTCTAAATTGAATGAAATAGAATCTAAAGAATGACATGAAATGAAATTGAATGCTCAAAGTGAATTAAATGAACCCTTGCGAGTGAATGCAGTGACCAAAACTGCTTCAATTTGAACGCCTTTTCAATATATATATAATTCGAATGAAAATCTGATGAAATTGGACGGGAAAACATATGCTTCTATTTATTTAAGTAATTATGATTATCGGTCCTGTCAATATAAATAGGCCGACATAATTATCGTTGACACGCCCTGCTACTGGATGGGAACACTTTAGATCTAGCACTGATTATACATACACATATGATGAATCACAAACCGTTTCACACTACTATGCAATGTATGCAATGTATTCTCTACATGCATTTACAATTAGTCATATCCTCACTTTCTTTCTTTTATTGCTGAATCATCGAAATCACATTTATTCTACTTCAATAATTACTTTGTTTCCGTGAATGCTTTCAAGAACGAAATTGATTTGCTGAACTTCCGCTTTTTAACAATCTGAAGTGCGCCACACACCGAGCCACAGTGACTGACTGCATTGTATTCTTAGCGATCCTTGAGATCTGATGCGGAGAGTTGCCCATTTTACGTTACAGTACACAGAATATAGGGCTGGCTAGGCGCTCAGGGTTAACACTTACTCGTACACGCGCGCATAGAGTACACAGCCCTTGCATCCTGTCGCCGCTGTGCGAGTCTCGCTTGTTTGTTCGCTCGTCCCTACTCCTACCAATTACTGTAGTAATACTATCTTTAATTTTACGCCTGTTTTCGCTCCGTGTGAAAATTACGACCCATGGCGTGGGTCGTGTTGTACTATAGACCACAGCAGTGATTTTTATTCTGCTGGTCGACAGCAGAAACAATGGTAAAATGAGCGCCGAATTCGTGGTGCCTGCTGAAAAGCGAGTGGCAGTGGTCGAAAATGCGAGGCGAATTGAGCAAACGTTCGACGTCCTCCTGCGCTGCTCGCACCCGGGAGAGAGCGGCGAGGATGACGCTGGAGATTCTGGGTGTATCAATATCGTGCCGTGTGACGACGCCGATGCTACTGTGTGGGTACAGATTGAAGGAGACAGGGAAAATATTGAAAAAGCGAAAGTAAGTGTGTGCCTACTCATTGTCTGATTAGAGTACATACATGTTCAATGTGTACTACATTGTAATCTATTGTTGTGCTGCTAACCATCAGTTGGGCCACTGCCTCTCTGAATCAGCCCGAACCCTTCGCTTCGAAGCGTTCGGTTTCCCGTAACCGCAGCAGCGACCCCATACGGACAAATACGTACCGTACTGTGTTACAGCGCCCCGCGACGGGGTTAGGTTTCCCGCTGCTACAGTGTGTGTACAACGGAGGAACTTAGTAAGACGAGTGAATTGCACGACAAATACATTTGACATCTCAAATCATGAAGTTATGGTCTTAAAGATACACTGAACATCAGCTTAGTATCGAAAATACACCAGATAATGGACTGCACTTACTCGGAAGAAGTATCTGACTTTCTTCTCTTTGCAGTTTTCTTCCTTTCAAATAAGAAAACATTTAACATTAAAAAAAAAACAACTGTTTACTTTTTAGAATGGCGTCAATTCACACTCACAGATTCATCTTTTAGTTTTACTCTGTGGAATATATAGACTACTAGTAGACTTCTAGATCTAATTGCAATATAGCGAGGCTTTTGCCTTTGCTATTTTGTGAGAAACTTGTGTGACTGTAGCCCGACCAGACGCTGTAAGTTCGCTGTCGCGACGTACCTACATGTACGTACAGCGACTGGGCTGTGTATAGTTAGTGTGACTGACGCTATTTCTTTGCCAGGATCTTGTAATATTTTTGATTACCCAGGTACTCGGAGATCAATGTCATACATGTATATTGGTCCAAATTTACCCAACTGTTTCTTATTGCCAAGCGCCCCCCTCATCCTCATTCAGGACAGTGGCAGTAGTGTGGCCCTCTGTGGGTAGACATTGACTACTATTATAGACCGATTCTGTGACGCGCTGTGTGTATTTTTGGCATGGGCGCAGCCATAGTGGGTGTATCAGCAGACCCCCCCTCCGCACTCCCCCACCCCTCTCCCTACATTAGCACGCGCGCAGAATGAAAAACTGCTTTAGCCCATAGGCGTCTCGTACTGAGTGCGCGAATGCTTGCTTAGTGCGCGAACCTTTGTTACTAGTGCATGATAAACATGTTGCCCGGGGTGGGGGAGAGGAGGGGGGTCAGCTGATACACCCACTATGGCTGCGCCCTGTGCCGTAAAATGTCTGCTGCCCTCAACGAACCCGAATCGGTCAATACTGTAAAAGTGGATATTTTCGCGTAACTAATTTTTTGCGCTTGGCCGTGTCAGAAGACTTGCATGTTTTTAGTTCCGCGGAATCAAGACATCAAGTACCAGTACTGGAACATAGGGCATGCAAAGATATTCGTGTGCTTTTATTTTCGCGCTTGCTTCTCGTTGCACAAAATGCGCGAAAATTTCAACATGGCGAAAATTTCCACTTTTACAGTACAGTAGAATCTAAATGATTGGAACGCGCCTAAACACACGTCTAGTAGTATTTGGAATATTGAATCACATGCAGGTAAACAAGATGTGAATGCGATTCACTCTCACGCGATGGATAATTCTCTGGTCCAATATGTTCGATGGGATATTTGATGTGATTGATAATGTGATCGGGAATGCTTTGAAATTGCGATACTCCCAGCATACTTTTTGGGTAATATCTTGCATTTTTGGTCATTACCCAACTGAAATTGTGTCATCACAGCATTACCGTATTTCACATATTTCTCATAAATGCATACTATAATGCATGAATACATTTTAGAAGGAAAATCAATAATTTCTGCAGGCATGTGAGAACCATGTTTGCCCTTTAAAAGATGAAATGGACAAAGATTGTGTGTACTGTTAAACAGGCATCGAAGCCCAAATGACAATGGTACAGTGTAAATGTCCTACTCGTGTGCATTCTCGTATTTGATGCCACTACAGAGTACTCATAGAGGGGAGAAGTGTGAAACTGCATCAGCGCCCAAAAATCCAACATGGAACATAATTATGGACTCTTCCAATAAATTCTAACATGTGCAGGCATGGCTTGAGTACTGGTATTAATTCAATATTAAAGCGAGAAAACAGATTAAAGTACTATAGTCTGATAATCAAATTACTTGTATATAATTTCAAACAATCAGCAAAGTCAAAATGATGTAATCATCAGTATAGGGCATTTAAAAAATGCTTCAGAAATGACACATAAAATTATAAGACCAGAGACGTATTAAATGCAGAAATGAAAAAGCAAAAAGAAATCAAAATGAACAAATGAAATCTAAAAACAGAAGAGCCATGCTGAATGAAGCGTATTTACAGAGAGCTTGTGAATGTGCGTTTGAAATCGTAGTAGAGCTTAGTACAGTAGGGCTTAAAAGGATTGTATAGTTTGGTTTAGATGGGGCTGCAGGTTTCTAATTGTGTGGGTGTGTGTGTGTGTGTGTGTGTGTTCGTGAGATAATGAGAAGATCATAAGGTATAAAAGAACATTCAATTCTTAGAGGAAATCAAAGTTTATATGATGAAAATTGGTCTTGAAATGGCTGAGATATCCAACATAGCGATTTTATTTTTAAAATAAAGTGCGACAGGCTGCTGCTTTTATTGGAATTGCTTTATTTTACCTTGTTTTGTATGTTCTTCAAATAAATTTTCCATTCCTCATAGAAATGTGTACTTAGGCTCTTGGAAAAACATAAAACATTTCATTTATAGTGGTTTCTAATTATATCTCTCAAAACATTGAAAGCTTAAAACTCATCTCAACCAATACTATACCATCCCTTTAAAGTGAAGTTACATACTGTAAGTGAAGTCAGTGTACAAATGTAGGCTCAGAAAAGCAGACCTCCAAAAGACATCTAGGGTGAGACTAGTGATTGGGGCACAGTGATTAAGAGAAGCAGAGAAGAGAAAACATGGGAAGATGGCATCTGAATGTGGTCAATTTTACTTAAAAGAACTGTATACGCCGAATATTTTGCGAGGTGTTTATTTTCACGCATTTCACGAGTCAGGTGATATACGCGAAATGAAGGACACGCGAAAATATTGACTGATTCCCGATGTGAATGTGATGTACGCATGTACACTTCTCTGTTCAGTACCGGTACAGGACTCCACGATCGCGAATTTAACCACTGGTGATATTGTTTGGAATTCCCGATTCGCGAAAATTTAGACTCGCGAAATATAGCATGTACAGTACTCATTAGTCCTCTCCTCTCCCTAGTATTCATATTAAGTAATAACACTATTAAAGGGATGGTACAGTATTGGTAGAGATGAGAATTGGGCTTTTAACTTTTTGCGAGATACCAAGAAAACCATTTTGATAGGAATTCAAAGTTTATTTGATGAAAATCGGGTTTGGAATGACTGAAACATCCAAAAACAAAATAAAACAAAGCGATCATAATGAAGTGTGGGTCCCACACTTTGTTAGAATTGCTCTCTTTCGGATATCTCAGCCATTTCAAAACCAATTTTCATCAAATAAACGTTGAATTCCTCATAGAATTACATGCTCTTTCATAATTGATAAGAGGTTTCTCATTATCTCACCAAAAAATGTTAGAGACCTGAAATTAGGTCTCAACCAAAACTATACGATCCCTTTAACAGTCGGTAAACTGCTACTTTTTACATTTTTTTTTTTACTGAATTGTCTCGTATCTATGGATATGATGCAACCTGAACTATTGTAAAAAAAAAGAAAAATATGAAGTTTTAGATATTTTTCATGATGTGCTTGTACAACAAGTCATACCATCAGATTTGATAATAGCTGATGCTTTTGTTTGTACATGTACGAAGTGTACGAACGTGCAGGTACACGTGTGTACCATGTGTGTTTAGTTTTGGTTACATTGACAATATTGACTTTAAAATGATAAGGGATTTTAGAAACTCTCCTTTCACTTTTCATTTTGCATCTCAGTGAAAACAGATGTTTTGAGAAACACTGGTAGAGATTAAATGTGAAATGCTCTCTTATTTTTTAGTATGATATTCAGTTTAATTGTATGTACAGTATGACAGGGCAAATCTTGTCGTGACATACGTTTCGTTTCACCATTAAAAATTAGGAAACCTACACTTGCTCCAAGTGTTTGTACTACTATTTCTTTCAATTTCATAGTAGATTTTAGAGGGGAATAGTATTACATCAGGAAAAGAGAAAATTGAATGATTGAGTCAAAATGAAATGGATGTCGCCCGGAGCTTTTGTACTGGAAACATCTCTGGTTATTGCTAGTTGTGATACGCCGTCTCTGATTACATCAAACATGAGCAACTAATCATTCATGTAATTCTGATTGTGATGCTAAATAACACAATCGAAAGACTTTGCATAACCAGTCAAACTCATTTCACGCCAATTTTCTTGATGTCACAATCAGTTGAATAACTGATGATGTCACAAAAACCAGTGATGTCACAATGAACGATGATGTCAGAGGCACTACATTGTACATTGTACAAGGTATTAGCCAAGTCATATCACATGTTTGCAGTGACTACACAAAGCAATTTCGAGTACCAGTGCTTACCACACTGTCCACATACTGTAAGTCTGCGTGCAATGCTTCTGTACATAATGCAGATAACAAAAGCACATTAAAAATGCCTTTGTCAGCACTGTGCAGTCCCATGTACTGTGATAAAATCTATTTTTGTTATTTCCATGGTTACTGGGTTTGCAGCCTACAATGTAGTTCTAGAGCATGACTGGCTGCTGAATGACATGCCATACAGTATCAATGGTTGATCTGCTGTGCTGTATGTCTGCATTCATGTGCAACAAATCAAATCTTTCTGCTGAGGTCTTGAGCTGGTCCTAAGTGCAGTTGATCCGTAGGGTGCATTTTGTTTTTTGGTCGTATCTCTGGCCTTCTTAGTTCTGTAGGCCTACACATATTTTTATTTTTTATCTTCATAGTTCCAGTATGGTGTGTACTTGTGTGAAAGTTGTTGTTGTTGTTGTTTTTCTCTTTGATGGAACATTCCCTGTCAATGTAATCTTGCTATCAAATACACTTTTTTTTTTGGTGACTGTGAAGTCTTTAGTTTGTCCTTTTCTGTCATGAGTGCCCAGAAATGTACATCTGTACTGGCTGTAGCAATAAAAACAATTTATGATATGTGATAACCTATTTGTAATCAAATTTTGCCATTGGAATATGGTGTATGTTTCCATATGATATGCAGTAGGGTATAATCTTGCCCAGTCTATCAAGGACACAAACAATTTGTTCATGATTGATAAAAAAAAAAGCCCTGGAAAAACACTATGCATACATTGTATTCATGACATAAATATCAATGTTACAATTGCAGATTCGGCATTCATATTCATATAACTAAATATGAGCGCTCTTTGCGCAAATAGTTCAGTTACTTTCCTTGTACAATGTTGACTTGTCCTGGAAAGCTGACCTCTCAAATGAGAATAAGGAAGTTAGAATCAGTGCTTACAAGAGGAAAAAATGAACAGGGAAGTCATGTCCAGTTTTTTCTTCAATTCAGGATTTCAGATACTCAAAGAATATGGACAAGTACATGGTAGAGTTATATGTCCTGTTTACATGAGTGTCTATAAAACTTGAGCTGTGGGCCTTGGATGCATCGTTGTTTGCTTTTTTATGATTTGATTTGTTGATGTATCAGTCTGTCACAGTTGCATGTGCACGATACGCTTTCAAATGTAAAAGTGTGTGGGGGAAAAAAGAAAAAGTTTAGTTAAGTCTGTTTCTCATGTGTAAGAGTACACATTGAGCACTTTCACTTGAGATATACAGTACTGCATACAATGTAACTAGGCAAAAGGGCTTTGTGTTTCATCGTGTTTCAAAACATGTTTCATGCTGGCCAGTTTTATATTTTCCCAGATCTGAAAACAAACTCATCTCCTGTTTCTCCCAAACATTATACATGTATCTCAAATCACATGATTGTTTGTGCTTGGTTGTGGAGGTGTTTTCAATCACATTTTATTATTTTATCATATTTTATGATGGAGAGTTTGTTTATCAACTCACAGCAGTTCTGGCATACAGCGTAGAAGGCTTCCAAATAACTTTCAGGAAGATTTGGGCAGATGATAAACCCAAATGTGAGGAGGCCAGGCCCAGTTATGATCTTAAAACACATTTTTTTTTGGCCAATTATGTTCTATAGATCTGTTTTACATACAATGTATTCTAAGGCTGCATTTGTCTAATCAAGGAAGTACTAGGTGAGCTCGCCTAACTGTACCTCCGTGGTCTATGAAACTCGAGAGAGCAAATTTTAGAATGCATTTCAGATGGCATTTATGAACATGAGAAACTCGCTGAAGGACAATCGTCGTCTTAGAATGGTAAATTTGTTTCAATAGGCACTTTTTAGGGCGTTTCAAATCAGCATTTCTAAACACGATTGATAACATAGTTGCGTTTAAATATCTATTGCCCAGAAAATGCCTCAAACACTTTTGGGATTGTGGTTCTGCAGGGATTTTTAACTCCTTGGCCACCGCTGCATGAGCCTATGATATTGGGGGAATCCTTGACAACTTTCTCTTTATAATTACGTCAAAATTACAGATCTTTTGATTCTTTAGGATTCTCATTCGCACTGTGACAGGGGTAGAAAAAAGAGAAGACCTAAAGTACTTTACATTTGTTACAATAAAACATCATGCAAACAAGACTGTGAACAACTTCTGTTAAATTTCATACTCCAAGACTTCTGGGCCTCATTTCATAAAGGGTTGATATGATGGAAACTCTTGCTGGAATAGCAATTGCCATGGTGATGACAAGAATCCAGCTTCCTGATTGGCTGTTGCTATGGGTAGCTGCCATTCCAGCAAGAGTTGCTGTTATGAAATGGGGCCCTGGAACTTTCGTGTAACTCTAGAATATTCCAAAACCAAATGCATACGTATCAGCTGGCTCAACCAAAAATGTCAAAGAAATCAGTTTTTGCAACTTTTATGGGTTTTGTGATATACTGTCACATATGATGTTGATAAACAGTGCCTGACAATGAGATGAAATACATTGTATCCCCCTCCCCCCCCCCCCCATGGCTATAGATACATATAGGGCCTACATAACATATTTCATGTATCAAGGTACATACAATGTAGTGCAAATGTTGGTGTGATGTACAGTGTAAATAATTCGATATATGCCCAAAGGCCCAAAACTGGCCAATGGTTCTCTGCACTACATATATGGACTTGTATAGATCTGCAAAATAATATAAGCATTTCCACATTAAACCCGTTGAGGACCGGCTGATTTTGCTACCAGTACAACAATCATTTCCCGTAGACGCCTGCCCAAGTATACTCCGGCCTCGTCTTCAGTGGGTTACCAAAGGGTACATTTCAGGGATGTCCCTTTATTTTCTGTTTCCAGTGTGCATTAACCCCCAATACAATGTGATCTTTTAGAACAATTTAGTAAGATATAACTTTGCCCCCAAGTTGCTTCAGAGAAGCAGTTTAGTAGAATTTTTGCCGAGAGTGAGATTAAAAATTGGGGGGGGGGGGGGTGGTATCACATACGTTATAGGTAACATGAACAGACAAAACTGTTGCATTTTTGTCTGTCCATGTTACGTACATTCACCAGTGTAGAAATGCTGTAAAATACTGTGTTCAACAGAATTTTAAGGCTATTATCTTTCCTAATCTATATTAGGCCATTCAGTTAAGAAACAACAATGAACATTCATAATTTGACCTTCATATTTATGTTTGTGTACATAGATTTTCGTCCAGTGTTACATACTGTACTACAAACATGTACCTCCAAATTTTTCATTTTGGCAAAATTTCAAAAAAACTTGCTTCTTTGAAGCAATTTTGGGGCAAAGTTATCTCTCATTAAATTGTTCTAAAAGATATTGTATTAGGGGTAGTGTACGTTGGGAACAGAAAATACATGTAAAGCGATATCCCTGAAATGTACCCTTTTACTGTGGAAATAATTGTAGCTACAAATGTACATTGTCCAGTGTCGCTACAATTGTATGTGTGCATACAGGCTGTATGTGTTGTCATGTCAAATGCATGATTCATGTACAATGTGTGTTTGTGTATATGTGTATGTGTGTATGTGTGTGCGCGCGCGCCATATGCTCCCTGGCTTGCTGAGCTTGGTTTTTTAGGCGGGTGCTATTTAGTATTCAGAAGCCTGAATTAAGATGAGGGGAAAATCCCCTGCACTCCTCATCAATATTCTTCGCGTGTCTTTCATAGTGCCAGCATCATCGGCAGTCAATTTTGCATCTTCCTGCCTCCACACATACACACACACACACACATATACAGTGTACGATGTGGTTTCATACTCTGTGTGTGTGTGTGTGTGTGTGTAACAATACACTGTAGGTAGTCTATTTATACACCTTGTATATACATACATATATATATATAATTTATTTATATACATGTACACGGATGCAAATACAATTGTAGATGCCATACCTTATACATGATAGACTGTACAATATCAATGATACATAATTTTCAGAAGCCTGAATTGGAATGAGGGGAAAGTCCCTGAAATTCCTCCTATCCATGTAGGTTTCTCAATGTCAGCTGTGAGTAACAGTGATAAGGAGAGAGTTTTAATGCACTAGAAGTGATTTGATTTCTGGCTCACACCTTCAAAATCAATATGATGTTGGGAAATGGTGTGTATATTGATCATCATACACCAAACATATTGTTTGAGAATTATACAATGTGCATTATGTACTGTAGCCCTGTAGGCCCGTAACATTGACCAATTGAAGGGATGTGCCCTACACTTACCCATTCACTCTTTACCATGCAAAATGGTCTCAGTCATAAAATACATGTAGAGTGTAAACATTTTCACTGATTGCTCAGCTTCAAGAGTACACAACATCGGCAGTCCATTTTGAATCAGCCTGCAACCCTACATGTGTATAACTGTACATATACAATAAATGTACCTGTGTTTGTCAACAAAAAAGTTCAACTGAAGAGCTATTGAACTCCATACAAATCGACTGTGTTGAATCAAGTGTAAACAACCGGAAATTGCAAACAAATCATTTTTTTTTCTTATATTCGCCGACACGAGGCTTGCTTTGTTCTATCAAGGAGCTTCAAAAGCTCCTTGGTTCTATTTGTAGTTTCCTAGTTGGGGTGGGGTGGGGGGGGGGGGGGGCTGTGACCTGACTCACAGTTGCTATTCTGGTAAAAGTCTAATTGCACCATACTCACCCAGATTGTGCCTAAAGAGCACAATTCTGAATAAAATCCCATTGTGACATGTACCGTACCAGGATGTGTGATTTACCTAACAGTATAAATCAGAGAATCCTTATACTGTGTGTACTCTGATGAATTTGCAATTTTCAAAATGTTCAGTTATGTTACTGATTTTTTTTTTTTTTCAAATTATAGTATATTATGATTAAACTGTCTAAATACAGAAATGATCATGGCGTGCAACTGTGGACTTCATGGTAATCACTCTATGGTTGAATGAAATCAGTATTATTGTGTGTGTTTTAATTTTTTTTTTTTTTTTTGGGGGGGGGGGTAGTTTTCTTGTCTTCTAGTAGTCAAAGGTATCACAGTTGAAAGTCTGCTTAAATTGGTTTGGTTTATCTGATAATGTTAAAGGTCCTGTTTACCTTTGGGAGCAGTGATTTTTAAAAAAAGTTCAAGAGATCACATTTGATGCACAAGGGCCTATATGTCTGTTGCATCACAAAACATCCTATCATATCAAATTTTCACAATAAAGTCTGAAATATAAGGAGATATCAGTATTTTTCTCAATAAACCATCACTGTACAAATAATGTAGATGGTTTAGCGTGGAAACATTTTTATTTTGTAAACTATTGTTCACATTTTGTGCATTTAACAATACTTAACATTGATTACTTGTATACGGATTACATTTTTTTACATTGGTTGGTCCTATCCCTAACTTACATTTTAGAACTATTAAAGCACTAATGTTGGGTTTTTGTTTCATCTGCAAATATGGGGTAAATTATGTCTTTGATATTTTCTTCTTTGTACTGTAGTAAAAACAACTTTGGAATGCCATCACGACCAACATCCTCATGCATTATCTTTCAGACATCAGCACACTTTCACCAATCTGCACAGTATCATATAATTGGCATTGGTATCTTATTACCGGTGCCAGGGGGTTCCAGGCATAGGGAAAAAGGTTACCAAGTTCCGGTTGTTGAGGATGCAGAGTGTGTCTCAAACTTTTAGAGTGGAAGGTACATACACTGTAGTAGGCCTACGTGTATTACGCCATATGCAGAAAGTTGGTGTACGAAGCCATTGAAATGTCTGCATGACCCGCGATGATTCAAACTTCACAATTGTTCGATACAGTGGTAGGTTTGACTCACTCACAGCATGGAGCTACGTACTCCACATTCATGATTCACAGGGACACAAAAGAACTCTGGCATTGTCTAGTTGTGTCCATTCCGAGGTGGTAGATGGAATTTTCACGGGTCTTCTCTGTGTTTGGGCAGGTGTTACATCATACATGCATAATCTAGAAATGTGCCCGACAGTTTTGTTCTGTCTTTGATCAATAAAAAAAAATTACCTCTCCCCAACCGCCCACTCACGCCCGACCCACGCGAATGCCCACATCTGTGACCCTGTTACATAATAGACTATGTTTAGACTACATGTGTATGCCAGAGATACATCATGTAGCAACCGACAATGATTATGACAATTCCAACAACAGCCAATCAGCTTTAAAGACTTGACTATTCCTGGATCGTGTCACTCTAGTTGTTGTTATTGTGCAGTATGAATGTGTGTGTGTGTGTGTGTGTGTGTGTGATGAGTTGGTAAAATAGAGTCTTTTGTGTGATTGGCACCCTGATAAGTTTTCTCATTAATAGTGAAAAAGTACAGGATGTGCCATTATGTAAACCTGGAGTGAATATGTACAACCTTCATTTCATTTCATTTATTCATTTCATTTCATTTCATTTCCCCCCCCCCAAAAAAAAAATGTAATGTGGAAATCATATCATGCTTAAAAAATATACAAATTGTAAAGGGATTGAAAGCAGTGTAATCTGTAACCTTCTGTCCATCTTAATGAGGTGTCTTCCCATTTTCTTTTCTTTCTATGGCAAATGTATGCAGATGTATAACCTGTTATCTAGATACTGTGCATTGTAAAAAACAAACTATGTAGTATGTTTGCATTTAAGGAAATTCAATTCGAGATGTGCTTTGTCTTCTTATAACAAAATTAGAAAGGACTTTGAGTATATTTCACGTGCATCATATTTCAACAAAATTTGACACAAATGCACAACAATTGTGTAGCAATTCCAGGAAAAATTCCAAGCAAATGATAATAAAGCACCATCACTCACATCCAGCATGATACTAAAGATAGTACCCATTCGACCTTTATTGGAGTTGTGTAAAACCCTAAATATAAGATTGCAACAGTGACAAAAAAGTCCCTTCAATGAAGGTTAGTTTACTGTATTTTGCCTTTCTCTGTACCTGGCAGATTAAAAAGTTCCATGTCATCTTTCAATAATTTACAAGTTTTTAAAAAAAATAATTAATTTGTGTGTGCTTTGAGTTCCTGTCCACTTAATTCATTCGTTTCCTGTTGATATCTCATCTCGACTTCTATTTCACTTCATATATTTATCATTTTACTTGTGACATGCCCTTCTCTTGCACGTAGCAAGCCTTAGTCTGAATTCTACAGTGAGCAGCCTATCCCAAATGATGGTAATGGCTACCAAAATACCAATTAATGGCATAATTTACCATTTGCACATGAAACAAAAACCTGGCTTTGGTGCTTCGAAATAGTTCTAAATTGTGAGTTTATTCATCTATTTATTTATTTATCCATTCCATTTTATTTTCACAGGGTAGGCCTTTCAGTTAATTAGGGATAGAAACAACCAATGTAAAAATTTGAATCAGAATTATACATGTAGTTAATGTTAAGTATACAAAATGTGAACAATTATCGTAATAACAATGTTTCTAGACCAAACCGTCCACAGTTATGGTTTATTGAGAAAAATGGTGATCTCTCCTTATATTTTAGGCTGTATTGCAAATTTTTTCATGGTAGGATGTTTTGTGATACAACTGACCTGCTATGTACACATGTTATGCATCAAATGTGATATCTCGAACATTTTTTAAAGGGCTAGTGCAGTTTTGGTGGAGCTGAGAATTGGGCTTTTAACTTTTTGCGAGATACCAAGTAAACACTTGTGATAAACTACAGAACATACCATTTTGAGAGGAATTCAAAGTTTATTTGACGAAAATCGGGTTTGGAATGACTGAAACATCCAAAAACAAAGTAAAACAAAGGGATCGTAATAAAGTGTGGGTCCCACACTTTATTAGAATCGCTCTTTTTTGATATCTCAGCCATTTCAAAGCCAATTTTCATCAAATAAACGTTGAATTCCTCATAGAACTACATGCTCTGTCACATTTTATAAGAGGTTTCTCATTATTTCACCAAAAAATGTTAGAAACCTGGAATTAGGTCTCAACCATAACTGTACGATCCCTTTAAATCACTGCTCCCAAAGGTAAACTGTAACTTTAATGTATAGGTCTAGGAGGCCATGGTGATGATTTAAGAGGCCTTCCACCTTTATATAACCCCCCCCCCCCCAAACAAACGCTGTGTCACCGCCCACTTTGAAGCGTAAGCAGAAAGACTTGTCCACGATAGAGTACAAGATAGGCCTACATGTAGATTATGGTTTCCATGCCAGGTCTATTGTGGTTTCCACAGAAGGATGGGTTGTCGCTCAAGTCGCCCAAGACATCAGTGTGTACTGCCCTGCACATGAAGGGTGCCTGGCACTGTCTGACCCCCTGTGATTTGATAAAGGAACATGACTGTCTTCATGCTGGAGGACATTCATGTTGCAAACAAGCAAAGGACCAAGGATGACTGAGACAGGAAAATAACAGGGCCTACGACAAAAATCTCTCTTTTGTTGCTTTTTCCCCTAGGTCTACTCTTTCTGATCAAGAAGCAGTATTAGGAAGGTCAAAAACCAAAACAAAACTAGAAAACAACAGTCCCCTTTTCCACCTCACCCTGTGAAGTCTGTAAAACTTTTCCACCAAGTTCCTCTCTCAACACAAAAGTCAACCCTTTGTGTCGACTGGGTACTTGCTAACTGAGTGAGTGTTATTGTGACACCTCGGGTGGAAGCCATGTTATGCCAAGAAAGCCAAAATTAGGACATTACAGCCAAAGATACGCCGTGTAGGTGATGCAATTAATATTGTCATTAAAGTGTGAAAAATAGTCATGAAATCAGACAGTGAAGGTTTTGGCAGTCAAAAAGAGGGTTCAGACGGAATTATGATTTTGCAGAAATCTATTTATGATCGTAGTTCAATTTAACAATTTCCATAAACTGGGGGTACCAGCCTCTGCCAATGGGATCCGCTTACTCAGGCACATGCGCTGATGACTGTAGCAGCTGGGCCATTGTTGTTGTGCCAAAAATAGATCCATTGTAATGTGTCCTCAAAAAAAAAAAAAAGTCTGTGCATGTGTGTTTGTGGGGGGGGGGGGGGGGGGAGTGCTCAGTGGGTGCTCAGTGATTAAAAGCCTTGATTATGTCTGCCTTGTGTTCATTCCACAGTACAGTGTTTGTGAAGATCTGTTGTAGGATTTCTCGCTCCAGACCATTTCCTTGCCAGTGGTGGTGCAAGTTAATTAACAATTCATTATCAGGAAATCTGAGAGAGACAGTAAAAATACCCTAACAAATTTGTTTGCATCAAACTTTTTGGATTTCGACTCTGGACTATTAACGATTATATTACCTACTTGTACAGCCCCTGTGGTCAACAAAGGTATAGTTTCATGTCTCTTCTAAGTTTAGCCTCTCAAAAACAAAACAAACAAGTTCTAATGTTACCAGAACTGCATTCTTTAATGATATAGGCCTAATCTTCGACATGTTTCCTTGTCTTGTTTTGTTTTGTTTTGTTTTGTTTTGTTTTGTTTTGTTTTTATTATTCCCATGTAACATATATGCTGAAGAAATATTTGTGGTATAAATCATTGCAAATTGTATACCATTTAATTTGATATTCTATTTTGTATCTATGAATATGTATTTTAGGGCTGCATATTTGGATTTATTGTCTTGGTGTTGACTAACATTTGTGCTCAGTTCAGCTGTGCAACAATTTGTTTTTGCTCATAAGGTAAAACACAGTATTGTTTGCATCAATTTTTAATATCTTTTAGTTTTCATTTCCTACTTTCTATTTTATACAATACATTCATGTAGGCCTATACACATCTGTATTATGCACACACAAACAGATAGTATTGGTGGGAATGAGGATTGGGCTTTTAACTTTTTGTGAGATACCAAGAAACCACCTCATGAAATAATACAGAGCATACTTTGTACCATTCTAAGAGGAATTCAAAGTTTTTTGGATGAAAATAGGTTCTGGAATAGCTGAGACATCAAAAGACAAAGTAAAACAAAGTGATCTTAATAACAGATGGGTCTCACCTTTTATTAGGATTGCTCTGCTTTGGATATCTCAGCCATTTCAAAACCAATTTTCATCAAATAAACGTTGAATACCACTTGGAATTACATGCTCTTTCATATTTCATGAGAGGTTTCTCATCATCTCACAAAAAAAAAAAAAAAAAAATGTTAGAAACCTGAGGTTAGGTCTCAACCAAAACTATACAATCCCTTGAAGATGCATACCTAGTATTCTGCTGTGTGAGTATGACTGCCTTGGATTGACCTGGGCGGTGGCTTCAATCTCCCCTGATTTGACGGGAGCTTGAAGTAGCCTAATTGACAGCAGTTTTCTGTTTTTTGCTGTCCTTTTGCTAGGGTATGTTTCTCCCTACTCAGCGCATTGCAAACCAGTGCGTCAGAAATGCAGAATGCATGTATACTGTACATATAGCACGACATTAAAGGGCTTGTCACAAATGCTGCAAATTCCCATGCTCAGGGCAATCATGTGTGTTTGCTTGTTTCAGCATGGAATTAATGATTTGATTGCAAAATGAGTGGGTGCTTTCTTCGTTGGTCAGTGTGAAAGAGGACCCTCTGATATTCTTGCTTTCATTCAATGGCTTGCAGGTCAATCACTTTGTGTAACATGGAGGTGGAGGGAAGGGGGGGGGGGGAAGGGGAACTGCCTCCCTTTTTCCATGAATAAGGTTGGAGGAATGGGAATACGATTTGATCAAACACTTCCCCTCACAGACATCCATCCACAGGTACCCCATGTCACATCCTCTTTCTCAGAGTGATGTGCCAGATATAACCTTCCCTTTGTAATGCTGTACATATAGTTCATTGAGACTTGTTCCAGCTGTAGTCCTGTGTTGTTGTTGTTTGTATCTCACACACACAACACACACACACACACATACACACATGTACAGTGTATGCCCTGTCCAATTCAGGTTTGTACCTAAGAAGAAATTGTACGGATGGAGCATAATTTACAAGTTTGTGTCCTGTATCTGTTGGGGATTCTGTACACCCCAATTAAGAAAAAACAAAAAAAAATGGGGGCATATTCTACATACATGTATGTACATACTGCATCTATAGTAAGAAAGGAAGAATGCAAACCAGAACAAACATAACAAAAAGAATATCAAGGGCATACAGTCTCTCACTGGTTTTCCTGCCAATTCAATATGGTAGACCCCCCCCCCCCCCCCCCAGTAAGAAACAACAACAACAACAACAACAAAACAAAACAGAATGTTTCTGAGAAAATTTGGTTTTGCACCAAATTCAAATGTGTCTAGCAATTGTAGCATGTGAAGGCACTCTGACAGAGTCCATTTGTCAATACCTACCAGGACAATGTATGACCCACCTATGGTGTATTCCAAAAACTGGTTGTTCGATGAAGTGCCACAGGAGTAATGCATTCACCCCTTTCCTGTTCATGATGCTCTCTGGATACTTTGTTGTTGTTGTTGTTGTTGTTGCTGTTGTATTTTTTTGTTCGTGTGTTAGTTAAAAACTAAAACATACTTCTCAGAAGGGCCCAAAAATTCATCTTCCACCATTTGGAATTTACTTGCTATATATCGAAAGGCTCTACCAAGAAACTTGTCTCTCTGACACGATTTACTGGGATGATGAGTTGTTTTGGAGTAAGTTGAGATCAAAAGTGTAAAATATGAACAGTATGCTCTGAGAGTGTGATGCTTTCGGCATCATTTTTTTTTTTTTTTTTTTTTTGGGGGGGGGGGGTACTATTCCATATTCTCGTTGTTACCCAACTGAAAAATTGTGTTAAATCACAATGTTATGTCACACATTTTGTATGCATACCTACAGTATAATGTCTCCATTTTAGAGCAGAAATTGAATGTTTCTACCTAGGCGTATGGAAGTGATGTAAACCTACATTGTATGTTTCGGGGCTTAAATGTCAGGCATGGAGCGGTGCTGAAAGAGAAAGAGAACAATTTTAACCCTCAATTTGTTGTTTGCACCGATGGGCCTCTCCTGTCTATAGTTTGTTACATTAATAAGCAGACTTTCTCAAGAACCAAAACATGTCCTGGGATTATCTTTGCCTCAGAACGTGAATTAGAGCGTGTTTCTACTGAGCGACGAAAATTCGAGGTGATGCCAGCCGATGTGTGGTGATACCGGCCGATGCCGGCCGATACCGGCCGATGCGTGGTGACACCTCGAATTTTTCCTCAGTAGAAACAGATCGGGTAGTGGCCGATGCCGGCTGATGCGAGGTGCTCCGTCGTCCATCTATTGAGGTGGTCGATGCGTGGTGACGCGAAGGACGATTCTCAGTAGAAACACACCGGGTAGCGAAATTCGTGGTGTATCGGACGTCCAGAATTTCTCCCCGCGCTTTTCAATTGGTTCATCGCACACACTCCTTTAACACATGTGTACAAAATACGTGTGTACACACACCGACCGTGTTGGCATGCTTTGTACCAACTCGCTTGTGTACGTGTTATAGGCCCTATACGTTACGTTACATGTGAATTGTGGCATTCCTCGTCTATTGTTCGCGTGATTAACAGCCTAACTTATTGCATTACTAAGCCCTCATAATTTACTTTGATTTTACACCGCGTTATTTCATTTTATACTGTCTCGAATCGCGAGAGTACCACATTAGTATGTCGCAGCCTTGAGAAAATCTCAACTGGACCCTCGATCTCCAAAGATTTCTCTATCAGTGGCAGGATACCAGTATGTTAGTTCGGGGTATATTGGATGGGGAGACGAAATGGCTTATCAAAAAATAGCCGACGCAGTAGCAAAGCAGGCAGGGTTCAGTACAGTGCGCGCGTGACCCAATCTGTGACTTAAAAATACCTGACTTCCGGAATCGCCGCATTTGCACGTCACCTTTGCATCACCTCGTATTTTGTCGCTCAGTAGAAACAGCTCGAGTGGTCGTAAAGTACGAGGTGCTGCGTTGGACAAAATTCGTGGCGATGCCAGGGATGTGAGGTGCTCTCAGTAGAAACACGCTCTTAGACTTTGAACGGTATGTGGGTGGGGAGGCTGTGGAGTGTAGAAAAACGGGAAAAGAAAGGGGGGGGGTGCGATGGAGTCATTTATTTGCCGTCTTTCAGCATGGCAGTTATACAGGGAGTGGGGGCGGACAAAGTCCCTCGAAACAATGTGTCACATTTGTTTGACTGCGCCCATATCTTGCTACTTGGCAGGGGTGAGGCTAGGGAGTGAGTCAGGTTATTGCACCAGGTGGATAGATTCGATCCCACCAGGCTGTCAGCCATATCAGCCATACACAGTATGACTCAAAGCGGCCAGCTCTGGATCAATGTCGTGGATAGTCAGTTGATCCTGAGTCACTTGCCCTGTGAATGGAATGAGCCCACTCTTTATTAAGTTCCTTGACCATTTTTAAACCCTTCCTATTCAGGGTAGGCCGGGTAGTGAATTTATATTGTTTGTACGCATTTATATGTGTGTGTGTGGGTGGGTGTGTGTCTGAATAGCGGGATTTTTAAAACTTTTTTTATAGATGACATCATGCATCTATCTGTCTTTAACAACTGGGTATTAAAGAGAAGACTGAGGAATTTTGATTTTTGGATGCTTTTTGTTTTCTCTTGTTTTTTCCCCTTTATCAGTTAAAAAGGATATTTTACATCAAAGTGTTCATCAGAATACTAACATTGCCAAGTGTTCACAAAAAAGAGAAAAAGTATGCATGGCTTCAGAAACCATACTTTAATTGTACTATGTAGTAGTACTAGTAGTCATGGCTCTAACCAAGGTAATTAGCCATCCAATTCCAACCTTTTTCTTCTGCTTTTCCTTTCTCTTCTCCTGCTTTTCCTTTCTCTTCTTCTGCTCCTTTCTCTTCTTCTTCTTGTTCTACTTGATTTTTCCTTCTCCTTCATGTTATTGTTGTTGTTGCTATTATTATTACCCCTAAATGTATTGTCATTGTCATCATAAGGGGTAGTGGTAGCATTAGTAGTAGTTGTATAAATGCTGGACAGTTAGTACTGATAAATGTATTCTGTAATATTAGAGGCAGCAGTTGATTTGAAATGTGCTTATCATAGTGTTAATGTTGTTGCTTTAACTCGTCCTGTAATTTCAGGTACACTGTACCAACCCCATAGCAGATGCAGTCAGATCATCAAAATGAAACTTGATGCTGTGTCAAGTTAGCTGTGAAAAGCTACATAAAACAAAACCAAAACAACAAAAACACACTTGCACGAGTTCCACTCAGGTGAAAAGAGCAGTTAGCAGCTTCAAAAACATTGTAGGCCTACATTGGATGCGCTTTTAACGTAAGTTTAAATATATGTTTTTCATGTGTATTCAGTGATACCAGTCATAAACATCGACAGTAATATGAGAAAATGACTTCCTAGTTTCACTAGTCTTCCTGTAATGAACAAAATAAAATATTTGCTCAATTTCTATGTGTATTCAGATGAATTCAAGAAGAGGAAGTCATGTTCTTTACCTCCGTCACCTTTTCTTCTTTATGAGGGTGTAGCTGTGAAAACTTTACAATTACATTGAGATATTACATAACAACTATTACAGGGGGGTGTTTCACACACAAGTTGTCAGTCGAGCTTGAAATTTAAGATCAACTTAAAATTATAGGTATGCCACTGGTTTCTATGTTAAGTTTTATCAGCCTTTGAGGGTCCATTTCAAATTGTTAAATCAATAATTAAAAAGAAAATCCTTTGTCAATTACTCTGGCTTGCATGAAACAGTCCAAAAAATGTTCATTTTTATTAGGAAGATAGAACAGTGCTGAACATGTGTCCACACAGCATACCATAATTTCAAGTACACAGTATGGATCTTCACTTTTAAGATCGACTATTTTTTTTGGTGACATACAGTGTACCCTCAATTTCTAGTACATTGATAAGCAGTGGGGGGGGGGGGGGGGGGGGTTGATAAGATGACATCACCATATCTAATCTGCATATGATACGAATGTCACAATTTATTGCATCCTTGTGAAGGAGTGATACATTCTAAACCCAGGATGTTCCCCTTTTTATGTCCAAGTGTAATGAAGACTCGCCAGACTGTTTTGTGCAAGTGAATAAGCTTCTTTTTTTTTTTTTTTTTTGAACTTTGAATGGAGTATTTCCAGGGAAGTTTATGATGATTAACAGGTTGGTTCAAAAGGAACGTGACCTAGGAGGTTGAATAGCAGTTAAGATTTTGTGTTCAAAATCAAGTGAGTGTCGAGGATGTTGCAACAGCTGGACTTCTCAGGAAATACGCCATTCCGGCTTCCTGTGGAGAACTTGTAATAGAGCTCTTTTCTTTGTTGAAGTCTTAAAATGTGTTTACAGCATGTACAAAAATAGACCACAATTGATTTTGCTCTTATATCTGCAAGTTTATGAAGGATTAGTTTTCTGCTTTGTACAGTACTTCCTTCAATGACGTCTAGTCAAAGAATATTCTTGAGATTTTGCCAGTGTACACTCGTAGCACAGTGTACAGACACAAAAAGTCTGTTAAAATGAAAAAAAAAAAATAATAGCACCAACAACATTATTTGTCCACAAAGCAAACAATGATAATCTAGTGACCTCCTGACCGTTCAGGAGTAACGCCTTGCCTGCCAAGCACAACTCTTGGCAACGGACTCTGCTCGCTCGGCCAGCGCGAATATGGTGTGTGTGTGGGGGGGGGGGGGGGGGGGGTGGGTAGAGGGAGTGTGCACTGTGCCCAGTACTTTGCGAGGTGTTACTGTTAGTTTTTCCAGGGAGGTGAGACGAAACTTGGTTTTTCTCTTATTTCTACATTAAAGTGGACTAAGCACCCCATTTATACATGGCATTTTAATAGAGTGGGGCACTCCTGAAGTACTCTAGACTATGTGTGAACAGTCACCTATGTTATGAGCGCTCCAGATGTGGTATGGCTTTGGCATGGCGCATGCTGTGCATTCAGTTTATGTGGACACTAAGGTCACCATGGCAGAACTTTGCATGTACATGTATACTTGTATATCATATCGTCTGTTGAGAATGAGAAGGGCATTAAGTTGTCTTGAACACTATGGGTTTAGTGGCAAAAGGAGCATTATAATACACCTGCAAATCGAAGCGCTCCAGGAACACTCCTGTGCCCAACTTTGTGTAGGCCTATAGATAGGGTATTACAGTTCCAGGGTCCTGAGTCCGAAACTACGCCAGCATCCTGCATCCTGTTTGTGCTCGAATACATATTACTGCACAGCATGCCTTCAGTTCAGTAGACTTCTCTGTTACAATTGTTTGTGTTTCATAAAACGCCATGTGATGGTGGTGATACATCTAGCCGGTTGCTCTAGTCTAAGTTTCAGTCCCAGCAAGAAACTCTTTTTTGGGGGGAGGGGGGGGGGGGGGGGGGGAGGGGATTGGGTGGACAGCTGTCATAGTTCATATCCATGTCAACGTAATCATGATGACCTCATGGATGTGTGTGTGTGTGTGTGTGTGTGTGTGTGTGTGTGTGTGTGTGTGTGCTTGCACAAAGTTTAAGTTTGCCACAACACAGTACACTTAAAATTTTTTTTTTTTGAACAAACAACGCTTACAGCCATGTGAGTAAGCGTGTTTGCAACGCGAGTAACCTCTTTGTTGTGAGCTGCTAGTGCATTTGCTTGTGGTTATGGTTTGGTGCCAGGGATTCTAGGGTTAGAATCTTATAGAACATGTACAGTTTGGTGCAGGGGGCTCTAGGGTTAAAAGCACTCTTCATATACTGTTTGCACAATTTGAGGTTGTTTTTGGTTGTATCAATCTGTGTAGTTGCACGGCTCAATGTGCCAAGAATGTCTCCGGTATTATGTGTTGTGAGTATGGAAGCTTTGCAAAACAGCTATTTAAATTGTCAGACTGTGCCAACTGTAGTATCATGCAGCTCAAATTTTTCAAACTACATTGTACTATAAAAAAACATTGTTAATGAATAGTCTGTTAACATATGTTGTTGTTGTTGTTTTAATCTGAGCAACAGCAGTGGCATGTAGATACTGTTTTTAAATGGACGATTTGCCCATTTGTGGTATTGCTATGGAATTACATGTTTTATTTGTTTATTGGCGGCACCAGTTGATTTCAGTGTGCCCGCATTGTCACTCTTTGTCAACCATCCGTATACATGTACTTGCTCACATTGTGGAACATACATTGTACAGTATGCTATACAGTGTTTATCAGTTACCTGTAAATGAAACTGTATGCAGACTTACCTTGAACATTATAAACACAGGTGTTTCTACTGTGAATGGTCAAGATAAAATAAAAGTTGATTATGTGATCAAACATAAGATATGATTTATTGTGAATACATTAGACAGGAATTTGACTGTAACTTTGTAAAATTGCACCTTTGATATGACTTTTCGAGCAGATTTTGTCCTGTGTTTTATCCACCTATTACAGTAATTCTATCAGTCTTGTTGGCATAATGTTTAGGTCAACATGATGCAAAGTCAAGTTGATGTGAAGGCTGGTGGTATTCAGGGAGTTTATGATACAAATTCACGCAATCTTGTCAATATGGATGTCAGTAGCAAACCATAACCCTTGGAAAGAGCGAAGAAGATACAAGGGTAACACCCCTCCCCTCCTCTCCCCTCCCCGCCCCCCTCCAGTCAACTTGCTTGATCTGGGGTCATCCTCTTCTTCTTCTCGAATCCGAAGTCCAGGTCAAGCCTGCATATGACGAAATGAAAACAGCGTTATACAGGCCAATTATTTACGTTGGCATCATGAAGTTCAAGGAAGTTTGCACTGCATCATTACAAGTACGTACTTCCAGTTTTGACAGTCCACACCCAGTGACGACGCTGTAGAAATGGGTGAAACCTGCCCATGCAAAACATAAATGGAACTCTTGGGGAGCTAATGACTTCCAAGAGACAAGCCAGACATACCAGCATACCATAAAGAATAGAGTAATTTGTTGCATGGAAATACTTTGCACACTTTGCACAGTATGGAGCAGGGTAGATGGATTGTATTGTATGCAGATATTTTGTGCACGACATGGTATCAGCATAAACTGTAGACTTTTTCATATTGTCTGCATACTACCAAATTTTATGAAAATCCGACTAGAAACAGGTAGATTTGATCATGATGTTACGTTAAATGTCCCAATCTAAACTAATCGAATTTTGCAAGAGCGATTTTGCAAGAGCTCCAGTTTGGGGCTAGTGTATTGTGTAACATGACAGTGGTGTAACTATTCCTTTGTGGATCTTCATTTTCCTTCTTATGGGGCAAGTGCTGCGGTGTGTAATTTTTGGGTTTTCTCTTTTTATTTGCAAAAAAGCTGAAAATAGAAGTTGTGTGATGAAAATAAATTGGCAATTCACCCCCAAGGACAGATGCCCGAGGGAGAGTACGAGAACATGTCCAGACATGAACTTTCTGTCTTGGTGAAACTGATTGAGCACTGCAGATACACTGCAGATGCACATACACACACACAGCCAGTCCTTTGACAGGATGTTCGTCAAGTGTCAGCCCACTTGATCGACATTTCCTACAGAGTGCGAGGGTCACGCAGTGCCTTGCCCAAGAAACGAGAGAAAAATCCCCCTCTCTACGTGGAGTTGACTGATGACTGGCAGGCCTCCAGTAGCCCTCTTGTAGTACATTCCCATCCGTATTCCATACAGTCTCACATGACGGAGACTTTGGACAGGGTCCCCCACCGTGATTGCCGAGAGCATTATTACACCTGTCTGTACTGATGACATTGCGTGTTCAGTCTTGTTTCTGCGAAAGCGAATAATTCCCTTATGATGGTGGGGGGGGGGGGGGGGGGGGGGGGGGGGAGGAGGAGAAGTTCGATGTTTCCACCCTATAAAGATTATAGTTTGTTGACAAATCATGCTCACGCACAAACACACAAGTCATGGACACTCAATGCACATATAATATTTGCCATCACCCAAGAGTGGTATTACTCATTTGTGTCATACGCCGCCCAGTTGACAGTGGTACATATACTTTGAACACCCCTATATGAGGGTAGGAGACTTGGCACTTTTACAGTCTACAGGGCTCTGTCATCAGCCAAACGACGAATTACACTAACCAGCACGTGTCGGGGAGATCAGGGAAAAAGTGCGTTGTTATTGTATAGGCCTTCATATATATGTGATGTGTATATGAGCCGTATGCGCCTCTACGCACCAGCACTATTGTTGATCTCGTTGATACCATACACAGCTTGACTGTGCAGGATATATCAAGGTAGGAGTGAATATATTATGTAAAATGCTCTACTGTATTTTCTGTCCCTGTACTTTGGACCCCGCATTTTGCTCTGTACAATGTACATCCTTTGTAGGGGGTGTTCTATGACAGGATTAATGTGTATTGTAGCATAATGCACTTTTGTAGGGGTGGGGGGAAGGGTTAACAATGAACTCTTTCATTGCAAGATGTTCTCATAATACGTACATGTGACTATACACGAAAAAATGCATTCTGATTTTATTAATACTACCAGCCAACTATTCGTCAGTGTCATGAGGAATTATATGGATTTATGTCGGCGTGAGGAAGAAAGAAACTTGGTGCTTGACAGTTTTTTTCCCCGTCAAATGATATAGGGTGCCCCCAAAACAACTAGCCTGCTTGTCCGAGGCTATTAAAATTCCCTGTAGGGCAAGTGATATGAAGGGACACATGGATGCTAAAATGCTTCTATAATTCCCTTGCTCTATATAATACAAGGCAATTTCTTCCCCAGGCAAATGTGAGAAACAACTCCTATGGGGCAATGTTAAATGCATAGTTTACTATTTGCAGATTAAACAAAAACCCAGCATTAGTGCTTCAAAATAGCTTTAAAGTGAGAGATAGAGATAAAAACTACCAATGCAAAAATTTGAACCAGTACAATCAATGTTAAGTATTGTTGAATTTACAAAATGTGAACAATAGTTATAATAAAAATATTTCCAGACTAAACCATATACCAATACAGTTATAATGGTTTATTAAGAGAAATAGTGATATCTCCTTAAATCTTAGGTTGTGTTACAAAAATTGTATAATGTAGGATGTTTTGTGATACAACTGACCTACAAATATGCATCAAATGTGATATCTTGAATACATTGATTGCACAGTTGCTGATTTCCATTATGCCTACTCCAGTAATTAATTCTTGAAAGTTTAATGCCCTGATATGTGATAATTTACTGAAAACTTATAACTGAAGAATGGGCAAGTCTCTTCGTCAGATTCAAAGAAAAAAGGTCAATGCACTCAGAATGAGGGTAAATCATTTGATAGACTATTAAAACATGTGGTATGGTGTATCATGATAAAGGCATCAATTCTTCTAGTCTCTTTTCTTGCATCATGCAAACTAATCCACTGATTAGACAGTAAGTGGCAGGATTTGATGTTCAGAGAGAGAGAAAAGAAGTAATATCTTCTTTTAAACATAGAAGATTTGCTCATAAAAGGTTGCAATAGATATCCCTTTTTCTTTTGATAAATGGAGCCAAAAGTTATCTGTCCATTTATGGACAGTGATGGCTGCCATGTTGTCTTGTTTTTGTATCTGGGTCACCAAGGTGAAACATTGCTCTGTGATGTCATAATTGCTGCAAAGCTACTGATACTTACACACTTGTATGAAAGGAATATGATGATGTCATCAAAACCAGCGCCATTCTTGACCCAGTTGCTGGTATGACGTATCAGTGCTCTCCCAGCCCACGTGAAATTCCAGAAAAGCCCATCCAATTGTTTTGTTTTTTCCTTCTTTCTTTAGTAACTTATGATGGTTTGTTGTGGTGGTTGAGGGGTGGGGCGGTGGAAGAATAACCTTGATACGTCAGAGCGATCTCACTACGTCACACTACACTGTCACGCCTCATTTCACTTCTGATCTTGTTTTCAGGGTCAAGCCTTGTGTGCATCCTACTCCAAGCAAACAGAAACTGTCGCCTGCCTCCTTATACTCAGAGTTTCCACTATAGTCTACCACAGCTTTTCAAACACATATGGTTGCCGGGCAACACAATTTTTTTTCATGCACTCTATGAAAGCTGATCACAATGCATACCATCTGCCATGCATCTAGCTACATACTTCCTCATTGATTGGTTTATAGCTATTGTTTACTTGGCGACTGGCTGAAAGCATTGCATATTTTCATTACTGCCCTTAGTGTTGTGTGTTTATGTTTTGATTTTTCGCCTGCCTGGAGATAGCCAGCCAGCAGGGAACATCAAAACTGAAAGATGTCGAGCGACAGATATATTTCTCTCTGTCGCAGGACTCCAGATCAGACCATACTTGCTGGCTGTCCAGATTGCCTTGCGTTTCCTGATAGCATTGTATCTAATTCTAACATTCGTTCAGGGATTTTTGTAGTGTGTTTACGCAGAGTCACAGGTTGGTATGATTTATGTTGAAATAGGTCAATTTGGTGAAACATACATGTATAGGGTACATGTATGTATGTGTGTACATTTCATGCATGACTGCATACAGTATATCTCATCATGCAGTGTTTTGGTATGCCTCTGGAAGGTGTCACCGAAAGCACTGTTCTATTTGTCATGTACATTGTATGCAGAGGAATTTGATACTTCGAGTTGTACCAAAACTAAGGTGACATGAACAAGAAAAAAAGGTCGGGTTGTCCGCGACTCTTTCTGAATGTCCATTTGGTTGCATCCTTGTGCATTTATCATGTCGTTTCTGAAATATCAGTAGACAGAAAATATATGCAGGCATATGTGCATGGATGTTTACATACAGGCTGTACAATATGCATATGATATGATCATATTGTAGCAAAGAATTGCTTGTGTTCCTCTAATGTTGTATTGTTTGCTTTTCTTTCAATGTCCTTCAGGAATACACCCTCTCCCTGTGCTCAGACAACCTTCATCAAGAGCGACTCAGCCCTCGTCTGCTCGACATGTTGGACGCGCAAATCCCCCAACTTGAGTACCAGTCGGGTGCGGTGATTGAGCGCGCCAGTCCGGAGCACCTCGTGTTGCGGGGCACCGATGAGAACATTGTGCGCGCACAATCTCTCATCACCAGCCTGTCAGAGGCACGACAGCTCGCTAAGAAGGGCACGTCGGAGAACTTGGTGGCACACAGTGCCGTCGCACCCCCAGATTCATATGTGGAGAGCAGGGGTCCACGTAGTACCCCCAGAAGAGACTTTAATGACTCGGTCAGTCGCTCAAACATTGACGAAACAGATGGTTTGCTCCACCGGGCCACGGAATCCAGTCATCGGAGACTGCCGAGGCGAGAGGGAGGATCGGAGCTACAGGAGAAGGCGATGCCAACGGAGGGCTCACCTGCACCGCCGAGGGACACACCCCAGGACTCGGTCCAGGACACCATCGCTCTGATGCAGAAGCTGGGATACTCCCTGGAGAGCGTGGAGCAGGTGCTGGCCCAGGTCGGCGACCAGGCCTCCAGCAACGAGGTCCTCCAGAGGCTGCTCAGCCAGGCTCCGTCCAAGGTCGCCGAGGAGGACGAGGAGGAGCACAGCGCTGGGGAGGAGGCTGATGTGGCCAGGTCTCCGGTATCCAGGGACGCCAGTGACGGTCCGATTCACTCAGACGACAAAGATGAAGACCCCTATCGCCCTGTCATCATTGATGGTAGCAACGTTGCCATGAGGTGGGTCTTATTTTCCTTTAGTATGAAGAGACTACACTCCATTTAGAGTTTTACACTATACTAAATGCATCAAACATACAAAAAAATCACACTGATGCTCACAAAGTGAGAACGTGTCTGAAAGTCATCTGCTACTTGTGGGCCCTGGCAAATAGTGAAGTGATTCTTTGTAGTAGATGCTTGAACAAGACAATAAATATAGCCACCTGTATGTTTCCTTTTTTTCTGCATGAGCCAGTAATTTCACAATATTACTTGGATAATAGGAAGTCCATACAACAGAATTAGACTCTGCACTGGGCTGTCACTTACACATACACTGTATGTCAGACTCCTGGTCCATAACACTGCTTTTACTGCTGAATGCATGTTATTTCTTTCATTATAAGCAATCATGATTCTGTAATCAGAAATTAAACTGCAGTTATTCTATCTGTAGCAAACATCTCATCTCATGTAAATAGGAAAATAGTTTTCGACCACAATATATTGTTTGAGCTGAATCTAAATTACCAGAAAAAAAAAATGATTTGCATTGTAGATTTTATTTGGAGGTTGGTTTCAGGATATATACTGTAGATGTTCGGTGAGGCTGTTAGAAACACAGCCATTGGAATAATTATTTTAACAAAGGGTCAGCGGCTGCCGACACATAATGTAAGGTTGGATCTATCTCTGAATAGCGAGCATACTTTGTTGGACCTACTGTGTGCTTAAAGGACAAGTTCACCTTCATAAACATAAGGATTGAGAGAATGTAGCAATATTAGTACAACACATCATTGAAAGTTTGAGGAAAATTGGACTATCCGTTCAAAAGTTATGAATTTTTGAAGTTTTTGTGCAGTAACCGCTGGATGAGAAGACTACTGCAGTGTGTGAATAACTTAGATGTCACATGCGTACAACAATATAAGGAAAATATAAAGAGAATTTCACAAAATTTCATCTTTTGCAAAAAGTACACATTCCCCCGACTCGTTACCGACAAATGTTATGGGTAATATTATTCACCCTGCCTTTAGAAAGAGTCAAGTCAAGTGCTCTTTTATTATGCGAAAAAAGTGAAAATATGTTGAATTTTCTTTACATTTTCTTTATACTGTTGTACACATATGACTCACAAGCTGTAGTAGTCTCCTCATCCAGCGGTTCCAACACAAAAATTTTAAAAATTCATAACTTTTGCATCGATTGTCCAATTTTCCTCAAACTTTCACTGATGTGTTCTACTAATATTGTTGCATTCTCTCAATCCTTATGTTTATGAAGGTGAACTTGTCCTTTAAATTGTGTTAGCCCCTTACTCCTTCCTCCCCAAACGGCGGTTTAATCAAGTACAATGGCTGGATACCTCCGTCCTTTTGTAACTCACGTGTAGCCTCGGTTCTACCCCTTCTCTTTGGCAGCTACGGCAACAAGAATGTCTTTGCCTGCAAGGGCATCGAAACGGTGGTGCTCTGGTTCCTAAACCGAAAACACAAGGTCATCTACGTCTTCGTTCCGAGCTGGCGGAAGGAACAGTCAAAGCCGGAAACGCCCATCCAAGGTAGGCCAGGAAGTGGCGGCGCTTGTTGTGACGTAGACATCCAGGATACATAGCAGGAATGTGCCGATTTGATGTGTGCACCACATGACGTTTTTTTAAACGCTTCCATTTAAAGTTGAAACGTGGCATGAATTCCGTCCCTCACAGGAATTGGATGTGTAGATACAGAATAATGACACAGTGTTACATGCATCTATGATAACGCTGTACTTTTGATACGAGAAAAGGGGGGTAGCAGTCTACTTGTATCTCATTTCAACACCTTAACCTCAATTTCAGTTTGTTTTGAGATGTCTCCCCCCCCCCCCCCCCCCAGCCTACCATGTTGATTAGCCTATTCATGTTCCCTTTAACTTGTGTGCTGGCATGGGTAGTGCTCAATGTATAAAGTTTGTTGAAGGACAAAGTGACTTATCATTCTTTGACACAACCTGAACAGGAACAATGACAAAATCAAGCATGATTCAAAAGACATTAAAGCTATTGATAGTATACAGCATTTAATAGCAGGAGGTTGATAATGTCTGCTAGTTGTGTAAACGGCAGTTGAGCAGTGTCCGCATAGATGTCGTTGGTTCTTGTGCTTTGTGACCTACCCAAAGGCACTGTGCACTCCTTTGTGTGATCAGTTCTGCTTTCTGTGCTTCAAAAGTCTGATAGAAATTAGTCTGCACTGAATCAAAAAAAAAAAATGGCCATAAAAACAAAATTTTTGTATGGCTGAAATGAGTCATTTTGTATACTAGTATCGATATGAATCTCATAAATGATAAAGATTTGGTCTCAGTGTCTTTATGATATTGTTAAACAATGGAAAGTAGCATAAAAACTGTTCTGCTTTAGTAGAGCAAATCAGTTATTAAACGACACAACCTTGCTTTTTTGTTTTGTTTTTTTCCTTTTTAATCTTCGGAACACACCCATATTTGTTTTCTCTAATGGTGTTTCTCTTTCCGAACGTAGAGTTTTGAGACTTTACCTACGTTGATTCTCCTCACATGAATGCCCAGACTTAATGGATAACTTCAGTTGTTTGTGTACAGGGAGTTCATGTGTGAGTTTTGGCAGTGTGCCAATATCACATCCAGCACTAGGTCTGTCTCCTATGTTTGTTTGTACCTTGTAACTTCCTGTTGCATATTGCCAGGAGCATTTTTTTTTTCCAGTCCAACTTCCATTAATGGTACCAGGCACTATTAGGAGTGCCAGTGTAGGGATGTTTACTCATCGACAATGTTGAAGTCTCTTGGGATTAACATGACCCCAAGTCAAAAACCTTCAGCGGACATTAGTTCTACCTTCTTAATGGCTAAACCGAAAAAAAGACACCTTAATCCAAGTCAGTAGATTATCATGTTTGTCATTTGTTTGTGAGGCCATGGAATAAAACTCCAAGGTGAGACTAAGTGCTCTTAAAACCATCGCCTCTAAAAGGGTGTAGGATGATTTTTTGCTTTTGTTTCCTCATTTCAAAACTTTCATTTGTTGTTTCTTTTTCTTGATATATTCATTGCAAATTTGTCAGTATTGGCATTTAGGGAAAGGTTGGATGGATTTTTGAATATCCTAGGTTGTTTTCTTTGGGAAATATATGTACTAGATAACAAAAGAAATAATGCTAATGATAAGGCCATGCATGTAACAGGTGTAATTATTCCAGGAAATTTAGTCGGGGGGGGGGGGGGGGGGGGGGGCAGGTTGTCACTGCTAGCCTTCTGACACTTGAGTCAAAATGAACTTTTGTAAGACCAGAAATTTTCATGCACGAGTATGTAACTCATGAGGAACCATGATTCGCAAAAGTAAAATGCATGCGAAAGTTTTTGTCTACACAATGTATTGAATGTGCGTACAATGCTGTACACCATCATTGTTGGCAATCCACAAAAGTTTCATGCCATGAAGAAGGCTGTTGGCTCCAATTAGTGAAAGTTTCATGCCGCGAATGTTTCTGGTTTTACGGTATGAGATATATATTCATGACTGCCACTATGACTATATCAGTGATGCTGATTTTTCTCCTCTCAAACAAACAAACCAACAGATCAGGAGGTGCTAATCAAGCTGGAGAAGGCCCGCATACTGGTGTGGACGCCCTCGAGAAGGGTCAAGGGTCGACGCATGGTGTGCTACGACGACCGCTACATCCTGAACCTGGCCGTGGAGCTGGACGGCATTGTGGTGTCCAACGACACCTTCCGAGACCTGAGCGGCGAAAAGCCCGAGTACCAGAAGGTGATCGAGGAGCGGCTTCTCATGTACACCTTTGCCGGGAACAAGTGAGTGACTCTAAACCTTAGTCCATGATTTCAATCCAGGATTTGAAGGGTCCAAGACGATTCTCAATTCCTTTAAAGCCTCAGTTTGTGATGTGAGATTTTTTTTTTACCGGTTTTTATTTATTTTTATTTAGATTTTTCCTTTATTGTGCATAGATATCTATAGTGCTGTTAATGATGGGACTAAGGTGATGTAGCTATCATTACTAGGCCTTCCCAAATATCTGAGAGATTTTTCTTACCAGTGTGCTCGCGAAAGCAGATTTATAAAAGTGATCATACACCCCTATCTCACTTCAAACTGTCACTACTCTGCACCTAGGAATGAGAGTAGTAATTTGATTTGATTTGATTTGATTGCTGGTTGTGTTGTCCAGTCAACTGAAGGTGAATGATATAGCCCTTTTAAAAGTAAAAAGTTATGTAGCACTTGCTTTCCAATATGTCTGCCATGTCAGACAGTTATTACAGTTTGATACAAGAACCGCTAATCCTCATCTAGTGATGAATCATAAATCCTCAGCTTCAAAATGTTTTGTAAAGAGAGTGATTCCCTATATTGCATGAACTGTATGAGTAATCACTCGGTGTTGCCAATTTGCCGATGATGAAATACATGCCAGTCAACGTGAGGGGGCATGTGCACAGATGTGTCCCTGACATTTACTTCTTGCCAAGTATGTGCAATGCCAATTCGTATTATCATGCGGTTGCAGTGTGCCGGAAGTAGGCGTTTGTTTATTCGTCAGGCCCTGGGGAATATTTTATCTTTTGCTGCCAACATGATCAAGATGTCGTCGTTAAATAGGCGCAGCTCCCTCTGTATTTCCTTGCATCTCTTATATATCTGAGCAAAAAATTTGATGGAACTCGTTAAATTCATTAGATGCTATGCATGCACAGAATTGAAGAGAGACATGAGCTTTACATGTCCTGAAATGTATGGGTAATGTAAAGCCCGCCACACACTATACAACTCACAACTATACGACTGACAGACTTTGGATCCAAAATGAATAACAATATCCTCAGAATAAACATGCTTGTTTATTTCAGATCCAAAGTCTGCCCATCATAAAGTCGTGACTCCATTGTATAGTGTGCGGCTGGCTTAAGAAGATGGAGAAGATTCTGCAAGTAAAACAATTAGCCTGCATGAATTAAATGATTAAATAAAGAGTTGAAATGAAAGATATTTTATTACCTCCGCCAAGGGGGGAGGTTATGTTTTCGTTACCGTTGGTTTGTTCGTTAGTTAGTTCGTTCGTTTGTCCGTGTTCAAAATAACTCAAAAAGTAGTAAACGGATTGGGATGAAACTTGCAGGAAAGGTTGAGAATGACACAAGTAACAAACAATTAACTTTTGGTAGTGATCCAAGAATTTTTTGGGAATTTATGAAGGATTTTTGATATTTTGGCAGGTAGGGTCAATGAACTTGGGAGTTCAGGCTGCGCGTATTTGAGGTTTGCATGCGCGCACTAAGGGTTTATGACGTAACAAAGGCTTCTATATTGGGAAATCGGGCAATTTTTCAGCATGTATAGACCTATGGGTGGAAATCACTAATCTCTATGGAAGAGCCCAAAGAGCTTTTCCCCATTGGTAGAGAGGAGAAAAAATCTCTTTGGGAAGAGCAAGATCATCGGTGGAAAGTAACTGCTTGGTGGAGGTCTGCTGAGGTCTCAGAGTGCTTTTCTAGTTATTATTTTTTTTAAAACTCTGCTCTACCAAATGAAACACTTAGGATGAATGATTGAGGGGGGGGGGGGGGAGGGGGGGGGGGGCTTATCTTGCTCTTGATTTCATGGCTCACTGTCGCGAGCTAAGTCGAGACCGGCCCATGGCGATCGGACTCCTTGCGTGTTGTCCTACAGTGGGGAGATATCTCTTCCTTCACTCTCTCTATGGCCCTTCTGCAGGGATAGCCAGATTGTCATGTTAACCCATTGAGGACGAGTCCTGAGTATACTCGGGCAGGTGTCTATGGGAAATGCGTGTTGTAGCCAAATCAGTCCGTGCTCAACGGGTTAAAGAGCTTTCACTCTTGAGCGATCTGCACCAAGTGGCTCTTGGTTGCTTCTCAGCGTTACGCTATTCACATAACAGGAAGTAGCGGAAGTTAGGAAGAAGACTGTTTATAAATTGCTTGCACAAAAGACGGGAAAAGGTAGTACTGCAATTTGCCTGATTACAGCAGCAATGTACACATTTTACATGTAGCCCTTTGGTCCGACAAATATAGTTGATGTGCAGTGTGCTGGTCATTAAAGGGGATGGCTAGTAACTGATCTGTGGGAATCAGTGGGAATGCTGGGGGATGATTGTTCCAATCCTTGTGGGATTCATTTAAGAGTGCATTATATATATCTATTGTTGTGTGAATATTATTTGCTTCAGAATACATAGTCTCATATTCAAGTAATGTGCAGTTCAATGTTTCCAGGTTAGCATGCCTGTACAGTGACGGGGCGATCGTTAACGGGCCGTTACTAGCCATCCCCTTTAACAGTGAAAAAGAATTTGGCAACAAATAGCATTCCTACACCCCCTTTCTTTCCTCACTGTGTTAGAAGATGTCAGTTATTAAAGAAAATGCCAAACAGAATTAAACTTTTTGCGTAAGTGAAATGCCTCTGCCTGTGTGGTTTACATGTGTTTGTGCATCATTGTTTTTGTCTGCGGATAAAGGTGAGATAAATTCCCCAGTGCAGAGTGACAGAACAAACAACATGAAAACCCATTGCGGATACAAAAAGGAAGCCCTTTTACCCGTGTGTGGTCCATGATAGCAAAGAATCTTCAGGAAATATTGTTCCTACAAGCTTTTCCTGTGCATGTGTGGCTGACGCGTGAAAAAAAAATCATCCTATAAAATGTAAACTTGTGCTGAAATCTACAGAGTCAGAAGAAAATTCTTTCTAAATGTCAATGTCATCTGGAGCAATCAATGACCAAAGTTAAAAAGTGATGCTCAAATAAATGACAACCCACATTGAACATTGAGTAGAAAGATGATATTTTCAAGTCACTTCTAACATAAACATCTACCTGTCAACTACATGTATTTTTGTTTTATAGGAATATTCTTCTTCTTTAAGCTTCTTCAAAGCTTTTATTCAACCTTACCTCCCTATTTGTGTGTGTATGTGTTTGCATGTGTGTGTGTGTGTGTGTTTGCGCATTAAAGAGTCATATTTTAGCAACATTTTTCCCATATGTATGTATATTAATTAGAAATCAGGGATGGCAGGTGTGCAAACTAAAATGTGAAAAACAGGCAAATATAAGGAACAAACAAACAAATGAACAGACAAACAAAAACCCTAAGCGAACAAACCCTGGGTTGAGGTTCCTGGTTTTCCCAATTCTTGGTTGGGGAGGATTAGTCGTGGAATGAGATTACAGTTCTTGACCAAATCCTGGTGCTGTGGTGTGGAACTAACCTGCTCTCGAGGCCACTTAAACATGTAGGTGATATAGTCACCAGGTATTTACCAAATTATGTCCAGCGCTCATAACACAGGAGTATCCCATACAGATTCCAAGTGCGTAATTTCCATGTTCCAACAGAAAACTGTTTCCTGCATATACAGTGCATGTAGATTCTCTTTGATCGAATAACCCAACAGGGCATTTCTGTGTATATATATTCATACATATATTTTTTTTTTTCTTCTGAAAATGGTATTGAGGATGTGAAACACAAGAGTATCCCATGTACAGATTCCAAATGCGTACTTTTCATCTTGTCATAATTATCATTATTTAATTTCAAAGAACAAGCAGTTGTTGCATTTTCAAAGACAAGATTTTTCAATGACTGGGCAGAGTTTTGTCGAAAGTGTGCAACACTCAGGAGCAGATGTTGATCAAAACAAGGCAAAAGGCCCCCCTGTGCCTGCTCACTGCCAAAGTCAGTTTCGAGAAGCTCCGCTACTTCCCCTTTTGTTTTGAACAACGGGTGCGAAGGGGCGGAGGAAATCAAACATTCTCTTTCGCTGGCGAGCTTAATCCCCACCCAAACTGTACCTGTACTTCCTCTTAATAGCATCTTCAGTGAATTTTTACATAACTCTTTATTGGTATCTGAGACCACCTTAGTCCCATCTATTCCACCTATATTTGCAATATCTAAAGTTTTGGAATTTTTGCTTACATGATGCAACTCTAAAATGCCATATTGATCGCCTGTTCTGCTCGTATTTCAAAAACTGGGAAATGTTGATGTGTTTGCTATGCACTGTCTCTGTACTCAGTGGATTTCCTTCCAGTTCCCCGATGCACAGTCAGCTTTATGCAAGGGATTCACATGAAAAGAAAGGCATTGTGCATTGTTCTGCTCACAAGCATTCGAGAAGGATCATGTAATAGTGTTACTATTTTTGTGCCAGAAAAGGGGAGGGGGAGGAGGAGGTTGACTGTGGTCTCTTTAATACTGCAGTTGGTGATTAAGCTAAGAGAAAGAAAGAACGATAACAGGGTACAATGTATACCTTGTGATATAAGAGTATACCTGAGCATATTCAATCTGTACTCAAATCGAGTAGCCAGTGTTTACCAGACATCCTCCTAAAATGTGTACTGCCTACGCACTCCTCGAGTTTCTATTCTGAGTGAATACATTAACGATAACATCATGTCGTGTGTTATCACACCATCCAATTTTCCGCTAAATGTCATCTCTAGATCCAACAATAGACGTCTGATGTTGGTTTGCATCACAGTTGTGGATGTAATTTTCATTTTAATGCTAACAGTGAGCTATGACAGTGTTCCTTGCTGTGCCTGAAAAAAATCCCACCAACAAACAAACAAACAAACAAACATTTTTCTGATTAGTGTAGGTGTTTCAACAGTGTCGATAAATGTTATGTCATGGATTGTGGTTATACCTTTAATTTGCAAATTGTTATTACAGTAAATATTTTTGGAATTAACTTTTCTATAACACCCCCACATTTTGGACCTATATTTAAAAACCCACTGCCATTTTTGGCACTGTGCAACGAGTGAAGTCATCTTCACGTGTCACTAGGAACATGCAAATTTGGAAAGAAGCACATTGCTTGTAGTATGTAGTGGCCCGTCGTCTGGAGCTCAAGACATCTATTTTTTTTTTTTTTTTTTTTTTTGGTGGGGGGAGGGCTGAGGAGGAGGAGGGGCAGTGAGCACATCCATTTGACCAAGTAGTCCTACAGATGTTGCAATCTTCATATTTTTTATGTCTCCGCCACGAAGTGGTGCCGGAGGCATTATGTTTTCGGGTTGTCCGTCCGTCCGTCCGTCCGTCTTTCCGTCCGTCCGTCCGTCCGTCCGTCCGTCCTTCCGTCCGTCCGTCCGTCCGTCCGTCCGTCCGTCCGTAATGAATTTTGTGGACAGGGTAACTATCAAAACCTTTTGAGGTATCCTAATGAAACTTGGCATGTGTGTGTATTAGGGGGTGAAGTTGTGCCTATCAACTTTTGGGTGCGCATGCTCAAGGTCAAAGGTCAAAAGGTCAAGGTCAAATGCTTAAAATTTCACTATTTCCCCCATATCTATGCAATGCCTGAAGATATTTTCTTGAAACTTAGTGTATACATGTATTACCCAATTAGGATTCTCTGGTGAAAGTTTGGGGTCATGAGGTCAAAAGGTAAAAGGTCAAAAGGTCAAGTAAAATGTTCAAATTTTACTTTTTTCTCTGTATCTTGGAAATTGTTCAAGGTATCTTTATGGAACAAAGTATATGTGCATGTATGACTGGCAGTGGTTATCTAGGGAATTGGGGTTCATGGGGTCAAAGGTCAAGGGCAATACTTCCCAAAATTTTACTATTTTCCTTATATTTATGCAATGCCAGCAGGATTATTCTTTTTTAACTTGATTTATGCATGTATTACCCACTAGAGATTCTCTGGGATTTTTTTTTTCTTTGCCAAGAAGGTCAAAGGTCAAAAGGTCGAAGATCAAGTGAAAGTGCTGAACTTACTTCTTTCTCTCTATCTCGGAAGTGGCTCAAGTTATCTTTAAACTTAGTACATAATTATGTATGTTCTGCCTGACAGTGATTCTCTTGCATTATGAATCAAAGGCCAGATAAAAATGATAACAATTTACTGTTCAATACAGAAATTGCACTTTTTCTCCATACCTTGAAAATTACCTTGAAAAAGTGCATAAACTTATGAAAGGGTCAAAGTCGAAGTTTAAGTTCTTAAATCCCCAAATTCATGCTCTCCTATTTCCAATTAAGGAAGGTGAACATTCGATACATTTGTGACAAACATGTCATTTTTATATTTTGCCAATTTTGTGAAAATGTAATCACACATTGTCCACATGTACTATAGACCTATTAGGAGAATCATGCATTATGGCGGAGGCATACCAGTCGCCATAGCGACATTTCTAGTTTGTTCTGTTATACTCATAATGTTGTTGATTCTGTGTATTTATGCGGGCAGGTACTTGTACAAACTGTACCCTGGGTTGTGTGTAATATGCACCTGTTTGCACAGTACCCCGTACCACTGTCGTGGAAAGCCATGCTCAGTGTGCTGTGAATGCCATACAGGTCTGTGGGAAAGCGGGATAAAAAGGGATAGGGCTTTGGAAAACAACAAGTGAAGATGGGGTTGCCCTTTACTATGGCCTTTGCGCCTGTGCTTCAGTGGGTACTCAAAGAGGCCACTTCAGTAGCCTCCTTACGAGTGCTTGATGCGCTGGTGGGTTCAAGTCACATAGAGAGACTGTGCTTGGAGTAATGACTGATTTCTGCCATTTTGTTGTGTGGGAAAGAGCGAGTGCTTTACAGTGTTTGTCATGTACACAGTGAGTGTCAGAAATGATTGTGAGAGCCATTTGAGCACGTGAGGGTCCTTGGCACTGTAGGAAAAGAGAAGTTCATCGTTTAATCATTTTCAAGTTTAAACCAAAGAGTGAAACTAGCAGGATTCAACAAATTGTCTGCTTATATATCCAGTGCATTTCCTGTTTCTATACGTTCCCCCGAGGAAAAAAAAAAAGTATCACAGTCTCACAATTTTTATCGTACATGTATGTCGTATTTAAAATTAGGCTATGATGTCACAGAAATGGAAGCAAGAATGCAGGGCTAAAAGCAGATTTTGTGAACCCTAAACAGGTCCTAAATTTCTCAATTCTCCTCGCTTACATGTTCTTGTCAAACACAGTGAAGTGGACAGTGACAAGGGTCTGAAATGCTAAGACTACTGCCAGACATGAGTTCAAAGTCCACAGCTAAGGCACAGTATAGACTGTGTTGTACAGGGGCTTTTTTCTGCAAGTGCACTGAAATAGGGGAGTTCCCCTTTATTTTTGCACAGCACTGCCTTGGCTTCCCAATGAAGCAAATAATTGCTTCGCTGTGCTGTCCTGTGCACGTTTGGGATGTCGTGCACATGCACAATTGATTCTGAACACGTGTAGGACATGCCCCTTTAACAACATGAGTGAAATTGCTCATTCACAAATATGGTGACACACACTCTCTCACACAGACACACCTAATCTTTTTACACACTTCCCCAAAGAGAGCTGGGGAAACTATGCAAAAGGTGAAAGTGCTGACATATTGCACTAAAGTCATAGAGATCATCTAAACTGAATCAGTGTGAATCATCCACAGATGAAGTGGTTAAAAGACAACTGATTCAATCGATGAACGTCTTCCCAGATGTCACATTGATGAAATTTTGATCTTGTTGTCATGAGAGCAGATGTAGGAAAAGATTTATGAACATGATTTTCAGAATCCCTTTTTCTTCTCTTTTTTTTCCTTCACATTTGTGATAGCTAAGGACCAATATATGCAGATATTTTTTTTAAAGCAACACTTATACAACAACACTAATCATGCGATTTCTTTTAACATGATCTCTGATATTGCAAATATTTATGGTCCTTTTCTTTTTATTTTCTATTGCTGTAGATATGCCCTTTATTTATTTGATGTTGATAGTCTCTGTTGTTCTTCTGCATTGAAAATATGTTCTTATTTTGTTGTAAATAAGTTATAATTTTTACTGTATCATCTGTTGTTTTATGTTGTCAGGGACTTTCTGAAAAAACAGCACTGAGGTTGGCAATGAGTTTTTTAAAACCGTATTTAAAAAAAAAGAAACAAAGAAACAGGCAATTCTCATATTAACTTTGTTATTCGAAAGAAAATAAGAGATAATGATGCTCTGCCAAAAAGGCAGAAAAAAAAAAATGATAGTGCAGAACAATAATGATAGAATATGATTTGAATAGAGTGCTTCTTGTCATGTATTGTGCAAGTCTCAGTATGAAGCATGCTGATTCATATTGACTGCATTGACCGTGTGTTGCAGGTTTATGCCACCCGATGACCCGTTGGGCAGGCACGGTCCGAGCCTCGAGAACTTCTTGCGCAAGACACCCGCCAAGCCGACCCACCAGATGCAGCCGTGCCCCTATGGCAAGAAGTGCACCTACGGCAACAAGTGCAAGTACAGCCACCCCGAGCGCACTCGGAGCCAGAGACCCACCAGTGAGGTCCTGATGGAGAAGGATCGCTTACGCAAGGAGCAGCAGGTCCGTGACGAGCTGCAGGCGAGGGCCATGGAGCAGAGCCACATGCCGTGGAAGGAGAACGGGGTCCTTGGTGGGAGCGGCACGGAGCTCCTGGGGAGTCTCCCTATGGATAGCATCCCACTCCACGAGGGTGCCACCACATTGCCCATGATGAATCCGCCCAGACACACCTCGGGCATGAAGACTGTGCCTCTCACGGGATCGCAGCGCTCCGTCACCGCGTCCCGGCCTCCCGCCCGGGAAGATGCCGCGAGATTCCGTCCCAGCCCCGCCCACCACCAGACGAACGGAATGGCCATGCCCCAGCCCCTCTCCTCCATGCCCGCGCAGTGGTCCAACCAGAGGATATCAGCCTATCACCCGCGGCAACCGGCCGAGCAGCTGCCCAACAGAGCCATGAGGACCGCGCCCCTCCCGCAGTACCAGTCCTACCAGAACCACCCCCCACAGCGGGAGATGAGGACGGCCCCTCTGCCTTCCCACCCTTCCCACGACTACTACAGCCACCAGGCCACCGGCTCGTCAAAGCGCATCTCCCTTCCATCTGCGGGATCCAACAACCATAGTCTCCCCCAACATCCTAGCTACCACGGGATGGAAGACTTTACCCAGGGCTTCCAGCTGATGAGTCTTCAGGATTCAAAGTGAGCAACCGCCTGCTTTTATTCATTTCTGTTTTCTTCTTGTTTTCTTCTCCACTTCCTCCTTTTCGTCAATCTTGCACAACTTTGACTTAGAGCCTGCTGTGCGTGTTCACCGCCACATTCACATCGTCAGGTTTTATTGTTTTGTGTGTTTTCTTCTTTCTGTGTGTATGCATAGAATGTTCTACTTTAGTGGTATACCGTCCACTTATCAGGAACAGCCACTGAGCTTGGATTGACATCGCATTAAAAGAAATACTGTAACGACGTATTCCTCAATACTTGGGCTGCGATGGCGTTATACACTACAGTCTCTATGGGATTTCCTCATTGTGGCCAGTTTAGCTGGCATGGTGTGTGTGCTCAACACTATTATTGTACTTGTGAGCTTGAGCTCATTCTCAAGTGCTGCCTAGTCCATCAGGCTGCGTTCACATAGAAGTATACTATTCGGGTATTTGGGGCTCGTTTTCGAGGGCACGCGAATAGCTTGCCTTGAACGATAGGATTTCCTCACACCGGTTCACACAAGAGGGCACTATTTGAAAGTACCGAATAGCATAGAATAGTATAGCGTAGTGGGAATCAAGCTTGTTCGATTTTCTTGCAGCGTATACCATCCCTCGTTTATGAAATAATGACAATTTTGATCTGGATTTGCCCTTTAGGAAAAATAAGCATGTAGACTGACATTCTGATGCAGTTTAGAAATTGTTAATAAGATTTGCTGGGATGTAGGAGGAAGAAATCCTCACTGCATGGGATGGTGAGTTGACGGTGCGGGTGATGGTGTACTGGGTGCCCGAATAGCGAATAGCGAATAGCGAATACCAAATACCGAATGCCGAATACCAAATACCGTATACTTCTATGTGAACGCAGCCTTACGAGCAACTCTTACACTCCATATTAAGTGAAAGTGACCTTGCTTGTCTTGATAGTAACCATGATATGGTCTTATTTACCCAGGTTGAAAATAACATAAAAAGAAAGTGAAAAAGCTTCATAAGATTATCAGCACTGACCATCTCAGACCCAGCCGTTAGTGTTTTTTGCTTTTGTGTTTTTACCCCAGCATTGACATGTACGCATTCTTTGTTGGATCAAAATGGGGAAAACTGAAGTAAAACGTCCTTGCCTAGGATTTGAATCTGACAAGGCCAGTGGTGTATGCATGGCAACACATTAATTACTGTTGTGCTAAGAAATGAGCAAAGCTGTGCAAACAGCCTTCCCGCCTCCCTCCCCCTTCCCCACACCCCACCCCACCCCAATGGCTGTTTGTGACACGAGTCTACCAACATTCGTTGTCTTTCAGGAAGCACTCCGTGGGCTACGAAGAGGAGAGGCACCACTCGTATCCTACCAGCAACCCGTACAGGAGGACGCAGCCTCCACCCAGGCCAGCCATCTCGGGTGACTTCAACAGCCAGGTGAGCACAAATCATCGAGAACTCTTTATGAGTGGTGCCATTGTGTCATAAATATTTGGTTAGTGTAATCATGTGTTAAGATGCTGAATAAATGGAGGGGAAAGAGAGAGAAGATGAACATTTTAACAAGGAATAAAATTCCATCTTGGCTAATTACAAGGGATATCTCAAAAGCACAGCAAGAAACAGCAACAGGGAATGGGGGAATGAAATATCCTCAATTTGGGATTTGTGAGCATGCATAGTCAAATCCTAGCATTGTGTTCTTGCACTGAGTCTTAAATTTCTGTCATTCTCGTGATACATTTCATTTGCAGGCAGCTGTGAGTATGGCTTTGGAGGATGAAGGCTATTTTTCACCGCTTGCAGCTCACCCTCAGTCCCAGCCAAAGAGTTTCATGTATCCCTCCTCCTCCCCGTCGCCGGCGTCGTCCTCTTCCTCCATGTGGGGCCCGCCCCTGCTGCCGGGCGGCGGGAACTCGGGAGGTCTTGGCCTCGCCTCAGGCAGCCTGGGGCTGGGGCCCGGTCACCAGGGGCGCGGCGGCCTCCTACAATCTACGGGCCCCATGCAGACCTCGGAGGCTGCCCGATCCAGGGCGTGGATGGGCTCTGAGTTGGGCCAGGAGCAGCTGTTGTCCTCCATGTTCCCCAGAGTGCCAGACGAGAACCCGAGTGGACTCTCAGACAGGTCATGGAGTGAGTATTCAGTCCGGCCATGACGAACGAGGAGTGCTTGACTCCTTCAGTCTCTTTGACAACATGTATACCTACAGAGTCAATAGGCTTTGAGGCCTCTGGACCTTAAAGGCTTAAGGAGTGAATTCACCACACGATGACCAACATCATTAAGACAGTCAAAAGCATGGAGATACTTAATGCTTTGCTAAAACTATTGTCAAATTTCTACTTTTTGTAATGAGAAGTAAATCAATGTGGTGCACTTAGCTGTCGCCTGTGACTATGATTAACACTTCATCTTTTGCCTTCAAAGTGCAAAAAGAAAAAAACAACAACAATGAGTGTGAAATTTGTAGCATAGAGTTGATATATGAGCGGCAGGGATCATGGTCCATATCCTGTTATTCCAAGGGTCTTATCTTTCAGGGCTAGAGTGTGTAAATGTGTATTAGAGCTGATGATACAAGCAACTTGCAGCCCTGATAGTAGTAAGGGAAGATAATCACAGCTATAAACCCTGTAGATAACACCACAAGCGATAAACAGACATGCCCCTCTGTCCCGAGGCACCACAGTTACCAATTCAAGTATGAAATCGATAAATTGGATGTTTCCGCCTCGACCCCACTGCTTGTGATTGTGACAATCGAGTAGGCTATTTTTGAGATTAGGATGCTGTTGCGACCTACGTAATCTGCACGATATATATTGAAGTACGCGGCTCTCTGTGCTGTATCATATTTTGTCGTACTTCTTGGTTTGCACAAAGTGGCATGGCCTAGAGACTGTACCTCTGTCTTGTTCAATCTCTACGGCTGTCATGTAAGCAGAGAAAGCATTTTTAAAGGGAATGTTCATGTTTATGCTCTTGTCAATCTGATTATAGTAGGGTTGGGTGTATTCATTATAATCCCAGGGAGGCAAATGTCCCCCCCCCTTTTCTTTCCCACCTAAGCTGGATTGATTTTTAACAAACTATAGAATACACATCTCTGCCATTCTTTCAGTATACTGAATGACTTGTTGGAGATATCACTCATCATCCAGTCAGTTCTCATGTTTTGCATTTAAATTCATAAACATAAGGATTGAGAAAATGCAACAATATTAGCAGAACACATCAGTGAAAGTTTGAGGAAAATTGGACAATCGATGCAAAAGTTATGAATTTTTTAAATTTTTGTGTTTGAACCGCTGGATGAGGAGACTACTACAGCTTGTGAGTCATATGCGTACAACAGTATAAAGAAAATGTAAAAGAAAATTCAACATATTTTCACTTTTTTCGCATAATAAAAGAGCACTTGACTTGCCTCTTTCGAAAGGCAGGGGGAATAATATTACCCATAACATTTGTCGGTAACGAGTCAGGGGAATGTGTACTTTTTTCAAAAGATGGAATTTTGTGAAATTCTCTTTATATTTTCCTTATATTGTTGTACGCATGTGACATCTAAGTTATTCATACACTGCAGTAGTCTTCTCATCCAGCGGGTACTGCACAAAAACTTCAAAAATTCATATTTCTTGAACGGATTGTCTGATTTTCCTCAAACTTTCAATGATGTGTTCATTAAAAAAAAAAAGACAAAGAAACAGACATACATGTACATGATGTCGACCATTAATGTCAGGCACATTTTATAAGTGGTGTAGTGTAGCGAGTTTAGGTAGGAGAGGAAATTCTGTGGTTGTGTGTGTGTGATATTTTGCCCTTGATATTTTGCCCTTGATATTTTGCCCTCGATACTGCTCAAATTTGTGACTCCAGGAAGGTAAAAAAACGGCAACCTTCAGTAATGTATGCAGATTCGCAACTTGTTAAGTAAGCATGGAAAGGAAGGCCGCGCCATAACTCCTTGGCCCTCAATTTTTCTTTTTTTCTTTTTCTTTTTAAAATTTTCGTGATAGATCTCAAGTTACAATCTGGCGACCATCGCCGCATACTTTGTTTCTGAAACTTGGATGGGGCGAGAGTGAAACTAAAGCCTGCTGGCAGCATGTGTAGGTCATGGTGTACACAGCTTCCAAAGCGCAGTATGTATAAAACACAGACTAACCTTGGCCAGACATACATAGTTCAGTGTATTCAGGTTATTTCGACTGCTACACTAGTGTGCCTTTGCTCAGCTGAGCTAGCCTCTTAGATTACTCTCCTCTGCTGCCACCGTACTACTTGTAATGCAGCTATTCGTCGAGACTGCCCCGTCCTCTCTGACTTCATAACACAGCAATGAAAAAGCTGTCCTTCCAAACCTGCACTTTTGTTCAAAGAAAGAAAGAAAAAAAAGGAAAACCAAGCAAAAAGGAAAGAAGGAAGACAAAAAAAAAAGTCCTGCATTTCCTCGGCAATTTGTGTCCATGCGTTCTACCTTTCACCAACCTAAATGACATAGTTGATTGTAGACCAGTAGACACATTCACAGTGCTACCATTTTTACCATTGATTATTACCGATTGTGATCTGAAAAGATTTTTGGCCATAAGCCCATAATGGACGATTCCTAGCCGAGGTATAATGCAAAGTATTGTGGTTTTTACGAAATTTGTCAAGTACGCACAAGAATGCGGATGTTGGAATCGGTTGCAGTTTTTGTCACATTTCTGTTTTTCCCCTTTCTCTCTGGAATGGATGGTTGCCCAGATTGGCAGACTGCAGTGTGTATCATTGCGTCAATTCTTCACTAACTCTCACCAACTTACACGCAAGTTGCGTGTTAGTTGGTGATGAGTTAATAAAGCACTGCAGTATTCTCACCACCGGCAAATGCTTTGTATAGCTGTCCTCTCTGCTCCTTGGAGTATTATCGGCAATTTTGTGCAAGGAGATTTGCCGTTTTCACATGATAGCTTTAATCCAGTGATTGTCAGGTCATAAGGTAGCATCACAAATCTTTTGCTGTAGATGTACTCAGTGTGTAATCATTTTAGTGGATAAGCATTATGTTTCTTTTACTGAACAGGCTTTGGATATCTTTGTGCATGTTAAATGCACACCACCACCACCACCAACAGAAGATCTCTGGCTATCGATAAGAAGAAGAGATAGGGGGGGGGGGGGGCAGGGGAGTAGTTCTTATGTGTGCCTGTATGATTGGCTGCTCGGTTTTGGGGGAACTGCTTTCAGTTTTCATGCCAAATATGATCTCGTCTTCGCCATATCCTTGTTCTCTCTTTCTCTTTCTCTCCCCCTCTCTCTTGTTCTCTAATGTAATTCAAATATTTTGGCTTCAGTGCATAAAGAGTTTCACACTGTGAAGTCTAAACACGAAGCTAGGTTCATTTTTGTACAATTATTCACAAATGACAGTTTTTATTTCCAGAGTCTCGTTAAATGAATGAAGGCATGAGGTCACGTGCGTAGGTTAGATGGTTCAAACAAAACAACACTTGATATGCTCTGAATAGGGTTATGTAATTCGTGCAGCCGTACATATTGAACCTGTCTCGTGTAAAGAAGTGTCATGGCTAAAAAGGGCAGCTGCTGTGTTTACAGAAGTTCACTGCTTTGTGGAGAAAGCAGGATATCGGTGTAAGGCCAAAGCCGTGGTATCCGCTTTCATCCACGCCCCAGTCGTTACTCTCGGTCCTAAAAACTACTCTGCGTCTCTCGCTGCAACAATATGCGAGCTCTGTATGCCTTCACTGCTGTTCAGCTGTCTGTCCGTCCCCGCAGTGCAGCGTGGGAAACAGATTTCACGGGACGGCAAATTACTGGCCACGTCATTTACGCCCAACCCTCACAATCGCCGATTGACGTAGTCTCTCGGAAAAGCGGGGACCGGATGGGTGAAGGTTTCTCCTGTGATTGATTAGTGTTTGTTACTCTGTACTTCGTTGAAAAGTTTGGGAGTTATGTATGACTGTGAGAGTGGGTGATGTTTGTATATTTTTCCCCCTTATTTCAGTATGTATATGGCCTCTGTAATATCCTGCATGTGATGCCGACATTTATTTATATTGCACTGCGTCGTGAGGTCAGCCGAGTCAGTATTGGCGTCAAACATGAAAATGTGTATAGTATCGGTACAATATACCGTACAGTATATTACTGTCATATATGTAACAATACACAAATCTTCACATGTATATAGGTCGCTGTAGAATATAAGACAATTATACGTATGGACTTTTTTTGTCCAGTTTTTGTAATTCACCATCTTCCTACTACACCCACTGTTAAATGAAGAATACAGAGGGGATTTTTTTTGTAATTATTATATATTTTGTGAGCTATTTGTGACATAATATCAGTAATGATATGTGAGACTGATAATGATGTATTGCATTAATTGCAAAAACAAATACCAAATTAAAAGAGTGAAATATGTCAAGTCCTATATTATATGATGAAAAGTTTTATTTTAATATTATAAATGTTAACTTGTATGAAAGTTTAGTACCATGTTTTCATGGAGTAAACGCTAGAAAAGAACAGAAAAAATATCCACGATTTGTTTACAGGTACCAGTGAATATAAAAATTGTAGGACTTTAGAGATGTAAATAAACCTTTTTCTTTTTCTCTCTTTTTTTTTGTGATTATCGTTGTTCATGCTTCTGTATTTTCTATGGTTATACATGTATATTGCATACTGATAGTACAGTCCGTACAGATGCATCGTGTGTCTGAAAATACGGTGAAAGGGTGCGACTTTTCTCCATTCGTTGTTGTGTTGTTTGTGGACGGATGTAACACATCGAGCAGCTGCTCTGCAGCGAGTGCAGCACATGAATGCACGGAGTATCGAGTGCAGTATATGAATGCATGGAGTAGCGAGTGCAGTACATGAATGCATGGAGTCACAAGTGCATTACGTGAATGCATAGAGTAGGGAGTGCAGTACATGAATGCATGGAGTAACGAGTGCAGTGCGTGAATGCATTTAGTCACGAATGCAGTATATGAATGCAATTAGTTGTGAATGCCGTACATGAATGCATGGAATAGCGAGTGCAGTACATGAATGCATGGAGTAGCAATGGAGAAGGTCTGTCCTCTTGGTGTAATCTCATAGCACCACAAACTGAGAAGAAGCGATCTCTCGCATTGTTCGTTTGACGGTGATAACCTCAGAGTTACCACGTAACTCTTGATTTAAAGATATTTATGACTTTCGTTCTCTAATCTACTCATGCCTTGTATCCAAACCACCAGAGGTACGATTGAAGAATAAACATACATGTATGGTGGCTAATTATAATTTTTTAATGATGTTTATTTTAATGTTATTATTAATATGTTAACTATATAATATTAATGGTTATTACTCTGTAATCCCATGTACACATATTTGTTGATAAACATCTAGCATCAGAGGCATGCATGTATGTGTTTCTTTTTTTTTTAGGTACTAGGAGAGTTGTAGTTATGTTCAAATAGTAGTGTGTGTTTACAGCAAACCTGTGCATTATCAGAAATTATTATATCGTTATCATAAAATCACACTTTCTTGATCTAGTACTTGCACTGAAAGGAATGTAATATCTAAAACTCTTTGCTTGTCCAAGTTGAGTTCTTGTCGATAAGATTTTGTGCCTGTGTGTACTTACGGATCAACATTGCATCTCTGATGGGGCAAGCCGTGAATGCAGCGTGCAAGTGATATTTTCGTTCAGGATAAACTCGAGATGTCTGCAAAACCACTGAAATCATAACTAATGTAAGCACTGCTAGAGGCATGTGCTAGTTTTGATTTGATTAGACACGCTTTGATTTGATTTGATTTGATTTGATTTGATTTAATGTGTACGCATGGTGGAATCCAATACCACATTTTTAATGCATCCATTGTAGTATGATGTGCATCAGAGAAATGATAGACAAACATGACATATTCTGCTCAGTCCCAGACACTGAATTTCCAGTTATGTCAGCATAGGATTGATTTTATTTGGCTAGTGTGAACACATATTTGGTTTTTACCAGCAAATAATGAATTATGAATATAATCAGGCAAAGATGTATTGTCCTCACTTTCAGACCTGTACTTAAAATTAGTGAGGGTGCAGTTACAAAGATTTTGTATTATTCATTAAACTGAAGTATTAAACAAAATGACTGTGTCATGCATATTCCATTTGAGCCATATGCTTCTCAGAGAAGTAGCATGTTGTGTTAGATTTTAGGTTCCAGTACCGACATCAGTCTTCATTGGTTTTATTCACTTCAGGTGTTAAGCTGAGTGATTTATTTCTCTCTTTTTGTTGTTGTTATTGTTGCTGTTCATTAACAGTAAGTTTGTCTTGATTTGTTCCTGAAGTTCTCCATGCCGTGAATTAATTCAAAAAATGTGTAAATGAGACTTTTTACTCCACCATATTATCATTTGCTGTTCTAGCTTTAGTTTTATTCATGGTTAAATTATAATCCATCATGTATTGTTATAGTTTTTGTATGATTATTTATGTTGTCATCATTGTTACTTTACTTCTTGTTACATGTATAATACCATTTTCACTCTTGGACATTCTTGTTGTTTGCTGTGAAAGTCTGTGTCCAGAATCTTTGAACAAACCAACTACAAACTGACAACTGCCTCTTGTAGAAGTCGACACTTCACTGCCCGAGCGTACATAAACTAAACAAGATATAATGAGAAAGAATATTAGAATATAAGCGATGACATTGATTTCTCTCGTTATGCTTGTCTTTTTTCAGACACCATAGTCTTTAACAGAGCAGTTAGTCACTGCATCCATATAGAGTTGTTGCTAGGCTGTGCCAGCTTTATTTTTCCTAGAGAAAACCAGATTTGTTTCCCCCTTTGCAATACTCTTTTACTTGGTGATGTAATACCTACACTTCGACACAGGAGTAATATGAAGTTTTATCGTCTTGCAGTCGTCCTATAATGTGTTAAAGGGTGTATTCACTATTTTCTTGCAAAAGAAAAAAAGCAGAAAAAAAAAACTCAAATAGAGAAAAAAAAAATCGTTGTTTTTTTCAATCGTTATAGTCGTTCCTGACAACCCGTCTTTGAGTCTTTGCTCATGTTCTTTTTTATATCTCCTCTAGATTACATTGGTTGCATTGGAGTGACTACTGGATATGATATGACATAATTACCCTTGTGGTTGTGCATGTGACAACTGTCAAATGTACGCATTGTGTGGAAGTGATGGGGATGAGGGTGAATAGTATCCTTTTATTTTGAAAAGGGAAATGTGTGTGTGCCATTCAAAACTTATTGAAAGATGTTGCTGTTCACAAGAACTGGTGAATAAAAAAAAAAACAGGAAAAGCAAATTATCAGTGTTGATTTGTTTGTTTGTGTGTTTGTTTTTCTTACTTCAATGCCAAATTGGACGTTATTGGAGTGGTGTGAAAAGTCTTTGATATACATATGAAGATTTTATCGCTAAACAAGCTGAATCCATTTTTGTTAAGTTGAGATATTTGTGATTAAAGCTGCTAAAAAACAAAGAAAATGATAAGGAAATTCAGGATATTTTTAATCATAACTTCTAGAATAGTCCTTGCCATGTTACAAATGAGGTATTACTGCAAAGGCTTAATTTTGCTCTATTGATGATGGACTTACTGTGAAATATGTTTAAAAATGGCGCTTAGCTCATTTTGCAATAAAACTTCATAGAGTTGGGAGGGTTTTGGTACATACTAAGGAGTATGAGGATAGTATTGTGGCATGCTCTACCTCTTTAATCTTGCCACTGTGATACATGTATTCAGGGAGAATACACTGGTAAAAGCAAACAATGGATTACTGAGTAGTAGAAAGGGGTGGAATGATGTTGAGATTTAATGTCAATAGTGTTGATGCATTATTAAACAAAAACCCACTACTACATACATGCACAGCCACCCACTATGCATCATAATGATTACAACAGTTTAGGTTTTTTTTTTTATTTTTTATGAGTCATACTTGCAGATTGGTAAATTGATTGGATGGATGAATGGATGGATGGAATGAATGAATGAATGAATGAATGAATGAATGAATGAATGAATGAATGAATGTCACATGTATGTATGAATGTATGGACGGATGACTGAATGAGTGTATGTACAAATGGATGGATGAATGAATGTATGAATGATTGGATGGATGGATAAGTGAATGGATATTTGTCTCTGTGTATATATATATATGTGTGTGTGTGTGGGTGAGTGTCTGTGTGTGCTCTGTGTGTAGGTGAAGAGAAGGAGCGAGCAAAATTGGGGGGGGGGGGGGTGTGGGAGAGGAGAGATCGGGAGATTGGGGGGATTCATTTAAAAAAAAAACATTAACAAAAACATTAACAAAAACGCCATTAGTAAACTTAGTAAAAAAAAAAAGAAACACAAAACAAAAACAAACAAAATCCAAGGCGTATTTTCCATTACAACACATCATTGGCGCCAAGTTAAGACATTATGAAATCCATGATAATAACACTAGATCACGCTCTGGACCAGAGACGAAAGCCTGTCAAATGCCTCGTGACCTTCCCTTCCTTTCAATGTAATCACTTTGATTCAAAGGTATACGATGCTACGCAAAAAAAAAAAACAAAAAACAAAACAAAACGAAAAAAACTAAAACAAAACAAACAAACATAATGATATTACGTGATTATTACCGTGTGCACGTAATCTATGACGTATACTGTATTCCTCACCACCACCTGAAATGAGGTAATATTCCCCAAACAATATAGATGCAGTATAAATGTATATTTTGTTCATGACCCTGTGAGTGTGTATTTATATTTGTATGTAGTATACATGTAAAATATAATAATTATGTGTGTGTAATATACCTGTAAAATATAATAATTATGTATATGAATGGACGTATGTACGTATGTATGTATGTATTTACGTATGCATGCACACATGCATTTATATACCAAACATAATTATACACACACTAGTAGCTTTAATGTCACTTGCAATAAAAGCCATGGCGCAAAGGTCTGGTTAGAAATATGAAAGGACAGTTAATCGTAGCTATATAACATAAGCCGCAGGGAAGACTAGATCTCAAAAGATTCAAAATTGTGAGATCTAGATGTTGCATTCACTTTATCCATAGCGGTGACTGCTGCCACGCTCAACCCCAAACTTTCCTCCACCCTCCCCACCCCTCCCCCAACTGAGAAAATAAGAAATGCAGAGCATGTAAAACTTGAACAAAATACTCTGAAAGTTGTGCCTATAATTCATAACAGCATCGACTTTTCTCCGCCTCACAGTCTTTAACGATGGCGAGTTTCTCTGAATCCCATGAACTCTCGTAAACTCAAGAATTCAATACAGGAAATGGCTATTACAATATGATATCTTAATGTAGTATATCTTTATGCATATTCATTATGTAAAGGTCCATGTTATCCAGAAAAGACCATCTTTTAAGTCATAATTATACAATGATGTCATATCTATTTCGGGCAATCGCCGCTATAATTGGTCCATCACTGTGAAAGGTTACAATGAAGTTTCTTGCGAAATTCTAAATTGTGAGAGACCTATCGACTCCTCGGCTTTTGTCGAAGCGTGTTGTGAAAGACTGTAATTTTCTTTGTGTGGTGAACATTATGAGTGCGAATACAATTGTTTCAGAGAATAGTTATTATGATCAGATCCTGCTCGAAAAAAAAAAGGAAGAGGAAGGCATTTCTTAATTCTAAATATTGCTATATAGATATTAGATAATTTTGTTTTGTTTTGTTTTGTTTTAAATCAGCGATCGAGTATTAACGGAAAACGAATAAAGATGAAATTTCATAAGTTGCGAAAGTTAAGTTCCTGACGTGGCGGCACGCTGGATGACGTCACAACGTCACATGACTGTGATGCCTAAGAGATGTGACGCAAGCATAGCTCTCTTTTTTCTCCACGTCACAGACCACGCGAGCAATGTGATTTCGGAATATACTGTGTTGTAAATTGACCCCGACTACTCCATTATGATAAAACTAAATGATTGGTACATGTTTTCACTTCCATTTCTTTTGTTTCTTTGGGGAAAAAAGTGATTTTTTAATAAAACTATAGAGTAATATTACAAATATTACTATAATGCTATGTAAACTATAAAATGCTCGTTGTATTTATCTTTCTATCATTACATATGATAGCTTAGTCACAATTATGGTTTGCATTATAGTTTTCTTTTTCTTTTATTTCTTAATCATAATTATAGGCATATTCCGCTTCCCTATTATGGTACCATTAAATCACCTGGTCTGAACTTCTATCCGTTCTCCGTTTCTCTTTCACAAACACCGATTATCCGGGGCTTACAGCCAAACAAGATTGCACTCATGTAGGCCCCGCCATACCTCTCTTTGCACAACCCGACTTCGATTTCTACCAGTTATCGTTATAATTACTGTGTTATTATCATGCATGTATTTTTTTATATTGTTGACAAGATGAAAAAAAGAACTTGTGCTGTTATTTTTGGTGTATTATTGATATACGAGAAGTATATAAATTGAAATTGAAATTGAATTATTTTACATCATTTCGAGATAGTAGCAGTAGTAATAATAAATAATAGTAATGATAATGATAATGATGATGATAATGAAAATGGTGATGATAATGATAGTATTGATGTTAACAATAATGATAATAATTAACGAAAATAATGATAATGATAAGGTACACAGGCCCGTCTTTCGCCGATACAAACAATCAACGACACAATCATTACACGATATACCAGGAACAGAGGAACGAGATTAAGCAACAGTCAGAAATATAAGAAATGGATGATTGAAGGTCGAAGAAGTACGTTTTAAGTTTTGATTTAATTCGTCTGTTGCAGAAATTTGGTCATGAATCTTTTGGGGAGATCGAAGTTTTGGACCTATGACAGAAAATGTTCTATCACCCCTTATAAGAGTGCTTCGCTTTTGGTACATGACATAATATAAGTGCATGTTATGTTGAAAAATATGATTATAGGTTCGGGGTTGGTTTGTGCAATGAGATTGATTTGCCCTCATAATCAGGTGAAGACAAATAGGTAACATGTCATGATATATCAGTTAAAGGATTTAGATGAGATTCTTTTGCTTTCGGGAGACATTGGAAACACCTCAGATCTGGCGATTATAGTTACGGTCAAGGAGGTGAGACTCATGTCCCTATAGTGTTACGGTCTAATATTACAAAAAGTAACCTGCAGAACTCTGAAGTCACTGGGAATTTAGATATTTTGTACTTCGTTCATGTACAGGAGATGACAGAACAGTGAATAAGGAAAACTTAATCGAGAAGAGCACAAAACATGCACGTATTGAACTTTCGGCAATAACTTTACAGGGAGGTCCATTGATTCAGATTATTTAAAGCCTGTATGTGGCATGGTGATTATCTCTTGACATTTTAATGTACACTGTAAAAAGGAAGTTTTATTTTACTTATTATATATTCTATTTCTCATGGGTTTTATCAGAACCCACACATAGGTCACTGACCAAGCTGCCAAGAGCGACTAAGTTTGCACAATAATGATGTCAAAAAATTAAGTTCCTCCAACATTCAAAGCTGTTTTAGACACGTGTGGGTTTCATGGTAATTAGGGCTAACCCACAGTTAGGTTCTTCCATGCAAGGCTTCGGATATATCCTCAAAGCCAAAATTCATTTTAATCGTTTTCAATTAGCGACAAATTAATTTAGAGTACAATGCACTAGTATATAGGGGGAGTGTGTAATGGGCAAGGTGGGTGTTCATCACATATTGTGCTTCTGGCGTTATTTTAAGAATTCGTTCCTGACGCGTGCTATTTATTATCGAGTCACAGTTGTACGACTATACTTTTATGTACAGCCTCGTCATACTCGTCATGTTTCAAAGCCCTCGGACTTTCCCCCCAATGACCTCGAGTCAGGCGACTCGATCGAGTTACCATGGTTACGTTTCACGAAGCATATTGGGTGACCAGCGTACCAATGAACTTCTTATGCCACTCGCGTCCCCCCCCCCCCCCCCCCCATCTCATATGAGACCACCACTCGGCATTTACAGAACCCGGATGCGAAAATCATAATTTTTATTCACGTCCTATTGGAGATCCATTATCGTATTGTTGTCGGGGGTAATCGATAGCTTGCTCTCGCAACGGCGATTCTTTTAAAAAAAAAGGTCTCTGTATATCACATGACTACGTTTACACAATGCGCCATCATGTGATACTGTACAATTGGTCCCTCATTAAAGATTGGGTTTCCGCCCGGAGGAGGTTAGTTAACCTTGTAATGACTGGAATCATAATAATGTATAATGTCTTTCTTGGTTTTCTATGCAAGCAATTCAGAATGATCGTATGAAGAAAAAAAAAAGAAACAAGAAAGAAAGAAAAGAAAACCCATAAGGAATCGGCGTGCTCTTGTGGCTTCTCGTAATTAGTAATCTAAAAACTTCAGTTTTTCTTACATAAACACATATAGATGAAAATCTTACATACCACACATGTGTGTATAATCCCTCTGCGTTTTTGAAAGGGGGGGGGGGGCAGGATTATTTCTGGTGCCATTTCAGGGGGTTAATCAGCTGACAAGACGTAACCGCAATTTTTCTACTGCCTCTTCCTGTTTTTTATTTATTTATTTTTTTAAGAAAGTGGGGGGGGGGGGGGTGAGGGTCCAAGCGGTTAGACCCTATATATTTCTATGTATCATGCAAAAAAAAAAAGTGTGTGTGTGGGGGGGGGGGGGGGGATAGGTTGCTCCCCGGCCCTCGGTTGAGCCGGCCCTGATGTTCCCCCTTTGAGTAGGGCGATAATGTATGTCTACAACCCAACCACATTTAAGTTCACCTTCTTACCTAGTGCCAATACAAATATTTCATACACCCTATACAGGGCTCCACACTAACTTTTTTTTTGGTGGCCCGATGGGGCCACCAAAATCATCAATTTCAAATTTTTGGTGGCCCGAGAGAAAAATTTGGTGGCCCCCCCAAAAAAAAACCCAATAAAAAACATTAACTTACTGCAAGCATTTATGCATTTATGCAAAAAGTTACGAATTTATTGACATACTTGTAAAAAAAAATTGGTGGCCCGAGGCGAGCCACCAAATTTGCCTTTTTTAAAAATTTGGTGGCCCGACTTTCATTTTTGGTGGCCCCGGCCCGCCACCGGGCCACCGTTAGTGTCGAGCCCTGCCCTAAAGTAGAGAGAGAGACCATCTAGCCCTGATACATAAGTGTCGTGGTCGCGGTTCGAACCCTAATAGGGAACTGTGGTTGAAAGCGCTTTAAACAGTATGTCCAAAAAAAAAATTACAATCAGATTTTCGCACTGACAACACCCAATATGATTAAACTGTCTAAGTGCTACGTCAGGGTCTTAAAACATAACATCTTAGCTCTATTTTGCAGAAAACCCTATTCAAGTTGGTCTAGCGGTCACAGAGAAATGTGGATTGTTGTAAAGCATGTCATGAGTCTGATTCTTCCAAGTTTAGCACTTGGATGCTCTTGTGTGTGAACACAATAGATAGACAGAACTTGGAGGGAAGAGATTCCTGACATGCACTACAAAATTCCTCATTTCTCTTTGACCATTGAAGCAAATTTAATGGGGTTTTCTGTAAGATGTGGGCAATGTGAGTTACTTTTTCGTACCCTGAAATTGCATTTGGATTGATTCACTATTTTTAAAATTATCATTGCGGAGGGTCCCAATGTAATTTTTTTTTTTTTTTTTGGGGGGGGGGGGGGAAACATATACGGTATATAAAAATTCCCGAACAACCACATTATCTTCATCTCGAAAAAGTTAAAGAATCCGACCTAGGAGATAGCGGCAGAATGAGAATAACGAGGACTGTAGTAATTTGAAAGGAATACATCACACATTGCTCTTTTTTTTTTTGAAAGGGGGGATTAAAGAAGAGTAACTGGATGGGTGCTGTAAAATATGATATTTAGCGGCATGAAATTTTCGCGAATTGGAGCCGACGGCCTTCAACACAGCATGACATTTTCGCGAAGTGCCTCTGGCATTCAGTGCATTATAGTAGACAAGAGCCTTCGCATGCATTTCAATTTCGCGAATCTTGCCTCTCGCAAAATTCGCGAAATTAAAATGCACGCAAGCACTCCTCGTTTTACAGGTAAGGTGACAACGTTCATCTTTTACGTTCCATGCACTTTCATGCTCACAAGCCTCCATGGGGGGGGGGGGGGTGTGCCATGTTCAAACTTATTCAATGCCATACCCAGAGCCAAGAGACAAAGGGAAACATAGAAAAGATAGAAGGACAAAAAAGAGAGGTATAATGGAGAAAAAACGACAGAGAAATGGAGAGAGAGAGAGAGGGAGAGAGAGAGGGAGAGACAGATGGAGGGAAGAGAGGGGTGAAAAGAAGAATGAAGAGATGGAAAAGATAATTAGGGGAAAATGAAATAGGAAGTAAATGGACGAAAGAGCGGTAGGAAAAAGGACAAAAAATATAAAAGAAATAAAGAGAAAGGAGAGGAAATAAAAGGGAAGAAGTCATGGGATCATGCAACTTGGCTTCACAACCTATGGTGTGATCATAAATGTTAATTTTGATATATTCCACTAATTCATTTTCATTTTCAACAGAGAACATAAATATACAAAACAGATATGTATATATATATATATATATATATATATATATATATATATATATATGTTTTTAGCATGATCTGCTTTGTACATTTATATTTTCTGTTGAAAATGAAAATGAATAAATGGAATGAAACGAAATGAAATGGAGGCAAGATGCTATGTGACACGTTGCAATCCGAGAAAAACGTAGTCTAACGGTCTGCAGGGATGACAAATTACACGCTCAAATTAATCTAAGGTACCATGATGCAACGGTCACGAGTTAAATCTTGAGCTATGAATCATGTTTTTTTTTTCTCTCTCTTTCTTCTTCCATTATGCTGTTGTTTGCTGGTTTGTTTGCGCGATTCAGGGTAAACGGCAAACGCGCTATCTATGATTAATGCTTTCCGAGAGCCGGGTCATCAAAATTTGCACGTCGACCTTGGCCGCGTAGAGTGGCTCCTATAGTTCTGATAACAATCCAGGATGTGTCTTTTTTTTTTCTTTCTCTCTCCTTCCTTTCGTGTTACTTCAAATATTTGAATCGACGAAGGAAAGATAGCAAGATAACAAACGACGGGTTGTTCTATTTGTCCCTTATCCGATGTTGAATTTAGATAAATTTATATTTCCTCCTTTGACAGAAGCTTTGTGACGACATGAGAACAAGAGTGTTTAACACCTGATTTGACTTGATATCTTGTGGTTTGAATTGAATTGGTTTTTTAACTGTAATTATGAATTTGATAAGCTGATAATGTGAGAAGTTGATAGATTTTGATAATGTGATAAGCATGATTTGGTGAGGTGAAACTCTGAATGTTCTTGTCTCTTGTTTCTGGTTTTATCTTTCGAGAAAATATACGAACAAGGAATTCAAAGCCAAAGAAGGATTTCCTCGCTGACAAACAAACCCTCGAGGAAGTTTGAGCTTCAATTTTCAGCCACAATGTCCTTGTGATAATTCTCGCGTTATAGAAGAAAGGTAATTGATGGAAGTATACAAGAAACATTTTTATTCATTTAATCCAAATCGTCATAGCAAGCATATTATATAATCGTCATAGCAAGCATATAATATACTATATATAATCGTCATAGCAAGCATTATAATATACTATATATAATCGTCATAGCAAGCATAATTATAATATACTATATATAACCGTCATAGCAAGCATTATGTGTGTAACGAATAAGGTGCAAGTTACATTAATTTCATTTTCCTTTTTTCTCCTTTATTTAAGCATTTTTGCACTTGTAGCCAATAAGCTGAGAACAGCTCTAGAAAATGGAAGTACATGTACCTTGTAGGTGGGTGACACCAATGTACTCAAGTTTTTATGGGAATCTCCTCATATGTCCTATAGTTATAAGACCTTGAGAGTACTTCTTCTTCTTATTTCACCTGTTTCTACGAAGTGCATCAATGTACATTGTTCGCATGCAATATACCTGTTGCCAATATTGGTTGCTGTGCCGGATAAAGCCTTGGGCAAGCTTCTTTATTTCCTTCTTCTTCCTTTTTCCTTTTCTTGTTCTAGTCAACTACTGTGATGAAGGCGTGCATTTGAGTACGTACAGTGGAGCAGATGACTGTTATCTGGAATAAAAGGCAATGAACCGATCTACCGATGTTCACCAACAGGAACATTGATACACGCGCAACCGCAAATTGCTTGGTAAACAATACACTCATTTATCAAGAAGCCACTTGAGTAACTTATAGGTATTTGGAAAATGCGCACTGATTGAGCTAGTTTTTTTTTCAGCTTATTTTCTCTGCTTTTATTCTTTGTAACAATATACCATTGTTTTCTGAATAAAGTATTGTGCATCCATTTTTTTTAACGATCTTTCCGCTTCTATCAAAATGAGCTCATAATATTGATTGGTTTCTCGTTATCCCTTCTAATGATTTCCCCCATTCTCATTATTTTCCTAATTCATCTTACGGTGGCTCCATCCTATAGGAGTAGTGTCTACACAGTCTATTGTCTATGCAATGCTCTCTTATCATTGTCTCGACCAACGTGCCGATTCCGGGTTTTTTTTTGTAGATTATAAATAAAGATAAGTATCGTCGTTATGTGATTCATTGATAATTGTTGTACGGTTGTTATTTCTGTGACTGCAATTACTCTAGTGTATCATAGTATGTCTATGTAAGACACTTAAGTCACTTGAGTGGATAAGTTTTTATTGTGCATTAGCATCGCTCTTGCTTTATGTGGATCTTAATATGTATGTGAAGTGGACCTCTTTGAAAATCAGCCGTGCTGAAAGGGCTCTCCACCCTATTGCTGGAAATAAATAAATAAATAAATAAATAAATACATAAATAAATAGATAAATAAATGAATGAATGAATAAATAAATAAATAGATTGATAAATGAATGAATGAATGAATAGATAAATAAATAAATAAATGAATAAATGAATGAATGAATGAATGAATGAATAAATAAATAGATAAATGAATAATTATCAATAATTATTGTTTATTTCTTTCTTAATATCGCAATCTCAATGCGCTATTACCTCGGTCACTGGATACATTATTTCCAGCAGCACCGACAGTCCTCACTCTCCACTCCCTGGGGAGCTTTCCAGCCAGTCGCTGGTCGCAGTCATTTTACAGGCGCGCACATGCTGATCAACCTTCTTTACATAAACTTTCCCATCAATATACCGGTTACCCATTAAAACTCGTAAGTGGAGAACATCAGTGTGGACTAAGTGCCTTGCTGAAGGGCAAACGTGTCGGTCTTCGCTGGGCTCGAACCCACGAACCATACCACCATATTATTATGGTAGTCAGAGATGAGCGGTCTTATCCACTCAGACACGACCCCCCACATAATCACATAATAACTATACATGTACTCAAGGAGCTTTAAACACAAGCTCCTTGATGTACTATAGTACTCTGTGCCAGGGACTGCGTACAACGCTCTGGGATTTTCTGTGTAAATGCAGCGCTCGAAGGACATAAAAGGTAAAATAAATCTAGGGTGAAAAGATGTGGGCGGGCAGGAAGAGAAAAAGATGCAGAGCTAAGTATTAGTAGAGAGTAAGAGAAATATTAAATGCATAGATATGTAGGAAAGTAGATCGGAAAGCATAGATCGGAAAGTAGGTAGGTAGATGATAGATATAGGCAGGTATAACATGTTGCATAGAAAGATACATGCATTCTCACGACATACGCATATATACATGCACATATACATTCATTCATATAATCATACGCACGTTATATGCATATACATACACATATACATGCATACATAAAATATACATAATAAGAGAGAGGAAAGGAAGATGAAAGACAGTAAGCGAGATTTTACTGTGTAGATATAGATGTACAACTAAACGTATGAAGAGCTTGCTTCCAAAAGGCGCTTAATCCATTGAAAAATAATGGATTTAGCGCCTATTGGAAGCAAGCTCTTCATATATGCACATGTACATGTACATTATCAAATACATATGCACTCATACATACATATTAACAGACATCCGACGCACGTATTCATACAAACGTATAAAGATTGTATGCACATATATGCATATACATTATTATACAGGTATACATTAATTCATACATATAAACATACAGCCATACAGACATACATAATTATATATATATATATATATATATATATATATATATATATATATATATATATATATATATATATAATATACAAACTTACAAAGATACAGACACATAAATACATATACAGCGGGAGGGGGAGATAACAATACATCATGAGGAACATGACGAGAGATTTGCAAAGGGAGATGGAGATACAGTGTATGAGAAATGTGCCGAGATTTATCGACATTGGCCCGTCTTTCCGTCTGACCAAAATCTACTGATAATCAATGAACCACAAATCATCAGTGATCAGGACGCTATGATGAGTTAATCTATACTTCAATCATTCGAATCTACCTCTATATATCTATACTTTCTTCTTCTTGTATTAGGTCTGGTCTGTAACTCTTCGTGCATCATTTTAGACGGCTGATGGGGAAAGAGACTTTGTTGTGTTTTTTTTTTTTTTTGGGGGGGGGCAGTTAATGGAAATGAAGGTGAAGTTTCGTGAGAAGGATGGATTTCCTAATTTCCCTTTTGGATTTCTGGGGAAAGAGCAGAAAATGTTGTGAGGGTGTATGTGTACACAGCTATTAAACATTACAACAACAAAAAGAATCTAAGTAACATCAAGACGATCAAGCCTGCTAAACGAAGACAGCGAATGATTTGTTGAGAGTTACGATAATAGTCACGCTTAGTATACTTTATTTCTGTTATTTCTGTGTTGTGTTGTTATTGTTATTGTTCTTGTTCTTGTATTGCGTGACTGCGTGTGTGTCCTCTCTTTTGATCACAATGTTTCTGACTGGTTTACACTGCCAAAGGAATTGTGTCTGTGCCATAACATTGCTATGTTACAGTATATTTTATTCGCATTCTAGAACAAGTATTGCTGATGGTATGCTTATATTATCAGCATCAAAATGACCGGAAAATGTGCGATGGTATATACATAGACGAATTTAACATAAAAACGTCTTATTGGTTCATTGATGTTGCTGTTGTTTTCTTTTCAGTGTTCCACGTCATACAAGCTTAGCTTTTAAGTTGAACACTCTTTTCCATAGTTATGATATACGTCTTCTTTTTTGATACCATGACAAAGTGTGCATTGTTCTTTTATATTGTGTTCAATAAACTGTCCTTTCCAGCTGGATGAAAGCCAAATTGACACATGTACCGCTTTTTATCATGTATTTTCTGGTGGAAATAAACAAACTATTGAGTTGAATTAAATCAAATTGAATCGAATTTACATCCCAAGAATTTTAAGATAAGGCTCCGTTAAGACAATGTAATCTGTCCCAAATTATTCGCCTCTTCTGGAATAGAATGGCTGTAATGAAAAACTGAACCTTTTCGAAATAATTTTGAATGTTATGAAAGTAATTATACTAACGACACTCGAACTAATGTATGATAAATTAAAGTTCAAAAAAATAAAACAAACGCAGATACGCCTGCCCATTGCCTTTAACCTTTGTTCTATAGCCCCAATTACTTCGAAGTAAGGCTTATAAGAACAAAGACTTCGCAAGTTATAAAATATTCAACATCGTCAAATTCCGTTTCTGATGGTGGAGCGGATCCCAAACCGCAGACCCACAATCTTTGCGCTGTGAGCTTAGCTGCACGCCACATCAAAAGCGATACAAAGACAGGTCAATCGCCATGATGGTTGTAAGAGCGCTTAAAAAAAATCCCCTCAGATATATATCGATTTATTTCGTGTGAATTACGTCAACATTTCTATATGCTCTCTATATTCATGTCTATCTTTAAGAACATAAGCACACAGGCACACACACAGGCACAGAGGCACACAGGCACACAGGCACACAGGCACACAGGCACACAGGCACACAGGCACACACACACACACACAACTAGCGCGGAGAAAGAGAAAACTTTATTAACATATAATCAATATATTTCACATGCATGGTAGCGTGTGCAATATGACCCTTACACCCGACTCAACATTCTATTCAAATGAGGTCTGAAACTTTGATGAACATCGCACAAGCACGAGGATGTGGTGGTATTTGAATATTTCACGATACCCTCAGATACTGCGATTGTAATGTTTGTAAAGTGGATAGAAAGATTACGTCAACGCCACCCTCTCATCAGCCTGTACGCGGAAAAAGAAAATTTAATGATGCCACAAAAGAGGGCTTGGACAATGCAGTTTATATAGCAACTACGATAATCCCCCTTATATATATACACATATATATACATATAATATATATATCTATCTATATATGTATGTATATATATATATATATATATATATACTCCTAGATGGGTCATTTGGAAGACATTTCCATTTGTTTTATATGCAAATTTTAAAATACATGTTCAATGGCAATTTACGCAATGGAGACACGAAAATTGTCTCCTTAATGACCAGTTGTCTCCCTAATGAAGACACTTCCCCCCAATATGTCTCCCTAAGGTGCCAACTAGGGATATATTATACATATATATATATATATATATATATATATATATATATATATATAATGATGTTTGTATACAGTCCGCGTGTTGGTACCAGTACAGAAAAGATGACGAAGTATATAGGGTAGTAATGCATTTTAGTCCATAGCACTGTTGGACTGAAATGAACGATACCTTACTTTGTTATCTAATATATAAATAATGTATGTATAGATTTGCCTGCAATCGTATTTTCTGTACTTAAAAAATAATTGCGGTTTGAATAATGATGATGCATACTTATTTATCGTGTTTTGAGTGATCCATGTAAAACAAGCTTAGCTTATACTCTATTGTTATCCTTCAAAGCATGCCTAGGTGTTCTCAGTTATTATAGCTGTTGTTGTTCTTTTGAATCTATGGAGCTCTTTGCCGGTTGGGCAATTTGCTCCAAATTTATATTTATTCAAATAATTACTTAGATTTAACTACAAAAAGCTACACTACTACTGATTATTAAAAAAAAATAACTTATTGTACTTATGATTAATATTTACAAATCAGATAATCACAGGAAAAAAGGGATAGGTTTAGGGAAAACAGTTGTCGCCTGCCTACTCCTGCACCGAAGTGCAGGGTCACGCCATTCCCGTCGTCGGGCGGGTTGAGGACCCGCCCGCCGACGCCGGTGAAGTCTCGGCCTTTTCTGGGGGCAGGCGCCTATAGTTGTCTTAATGGCATAGGGTGTTAGGTTATTATTAGCCTAGTAGGTTATTATCAGCCTATTAGCCTAGTTATACTCAGCTTATATCATATCTTATTATATTCTAAGTCATTCAATTTTCGTTTTGTATTTCTTTTTTTTCCGTGATTGAAATTAATCAAACCATGTGATTGTTTTAAGTATGCTTCATATCATATTATACTTTGTGTCACTTCTTGCTTGATGGAAAGATTAAGAAATAAACTGACCTGAACTGCGTTTTTGTTATTATCTGCTATTAATCATATCATGTTCAAATGGTCAAATATCTTATCTAATTTCCATATTTCTCAAATGACATCAATATAACAAAAGAAATAAACTTATAGACTACTGACAATCAATTGTCAAAATCAAGGTTTATGTACCAAAGGAAACGAAAATGAAAGTAGATAATGGTGAAAATGATACTATTGTATTCATACACCACGTTACACTCATATCTAATCGCTTGATAGTAATAATGTATATATTAGAATAAAAAAGTGTGTAGATCCATAAAGATGAAAGACGCTTAGATGAATAAGAGGAAATCAATCTAACTTTAGATAGCTGATAAACCTAAAAAGACTTGCTCTATGAAGATGTTATTAAAGTACAATTTGCATTTCATTCCATTTGAATTAATATATACATATAATATTATACATATATACCATATAACAATCACTCTTACATTATCCCAACTGCATGCAAGAATATGGTGCAAAGGACACAGATTCTGAAGACTTGAATTAGAGAATTATGATGCAAAGTCATCACCATCTGACTATGATTCCATCACTATTATACGAGGAATCTTAAAATGTTCAAAGAAAACGAATGTAAAAAAAGAGCAATTTATCCAGTCATATCAAATCCTCGAAGTAGCTTGCGCGATACATTTATAATTACCTGACAGGATATATATTATGATATATATTTGTACAGTCAAATGTGTAAAATAAATGAGTGTAATGTAATTAAGTGGAAACTGAGAGGTTTTGTAAAAGGCAATACGACTCATGCTTATTCATGGAATTTGCCTGTCGTCTGCTTGGTTTGTTGAATACAAATTGCTTGGGAGAGAGAGAGAGAGAGAGAGAGGAGAAGAGCGGGAAATGAGAGGGAGAGGGTGAAAAGAAAAATGGGAGGGAGAATAATATTCCCCTTTCTCTTTCTTCGGTTGCTAAGAATCGGAAAAACTTCGTGTTTATATTGTGAATCACTATAGGCCTATGTACCATGTTGATTGAGTGTCTGCGCGTGTTGATGTTTATCGATTCTGATCACGCTGCATATACTTGTATTTCTTTCGAATGCAATCCCACGCCGCGTTCAAGTTGAGTTTCACGAAGGACATAAAAAGAATGACAAAAGTTTCAGCAGAAGTGGACATGATTGTGTGGAATAAAGATATCAGTCGTAACCACGAAACAGAACACGCTAATCGGAAGAAGCAACTTTAGTCATTGTCTCATAATGTCCCTTATAATGGTTTGTAGACTAATGAAGAATTACATCGTGTTTGGTAAATAATTTAACAGCTAAAGTCTCTTATAGTTAAAGTTACCGTTTACAGGTTATTATGCAACTACATTGCTTATCATTTTGAATCGAAAGGCGCAACTTGTTCATTTTGATTTCATTTACTGGGTATACAAAAGAAGAAGAAGAAAAATATATTGAAGTGAACATTAGTGACGATCCCGATTTTTTGTGAATAAGAGAGTAGGTCAATGGGAATCTCGTGGTTTAATGGTATCGTCACCTCCCCGATTTGCTTGTATATGGTTTCTATCATACTTCATTAAAACATTGAAGAAAATTACAAACCACATGACATGGACGTGCAATTTGATTTTTGTGTTTCCTCTTAACGCGGCATTATTTTTCTACCGTGTATTTCCTTTTCTCCAAACAGCGTACCTTGGCTGTCTGCCTTGTTAAATTGTTAAAAATGATAATAATGATTCCCCTTTTTCTGCTTCATGACTGTGTCGAATGGGGATAATGAATCGAAATACCTTTCGAGAGAATGTTCGGAGAATTAACTAGTGTAATCATGACTCGAGTAACTATTGAAAACACCGTTTTAACAGTTTGATATTCATGATAATAGGGGCAATACGCGGAAAGACATCCTGACTGTATTTGGAATTTCACTATCTATTATTATTGTTATTATTATTATAAATATTATTATTATCATTATTATTATTTATTATTTTTCTTTCTAATTTCTAGGTAGCCAGGTAATTTAGAACTACATGTATATATTTGGATGGCTTACGAATCATCTTCCACACATCAGTAATGATATGTACGGATTTATAAAGCCTATAAGCTATTCATTCTGTTCAGTTAAGGCTAATTGTGGGACAGATCGAAAGGTCAAAATCTGATAATATAAATCTACTGCGGATAATGTATACGGAAAACGTGACAAACGACAATCATACAGGGGATATATACCAACATAAAGCCATAACATACCAAGGTGCAGATCAAGCTCATGATCTATCTGGAATAAATCATAAGAAGTCAAAATATTAGATTTTAAACTCATGCTACATTCCTTGAAAGCAATATAGACATAGCACGACATACATTGACATAATAGAAAGATATTCGACCATATCGCTGAAATTAAGACAAACACAAAAAAACTTTTAAACATTTTTGAAAATGGGGACTGTAAGAAACGCTTTGAGATCATCACTGAGGAAGGCTATTCGAGCGAGTTATATATCTATATCTATCTTTCTATCTATATCTTCTCTCTCTCTCTCTCTCTCTCTCTATATATATATATATATATATATATATGTATAATATATGTATTAATAAATATGTATATTCGGTTTGTATCATCAACAAAAATCACAAGAGAATAGAAGATAAATACCATTTACGATTGTAAACTTTCCGAAATTTTGGCCACAGCATATAATATAAATCATATTTAAGAACACGTCTTCACAGTATCTATCCACACACACACACACACACACACACACACACACACACACACACACATATATATATATATATATATATATATATATATATATATCATATGACGGAATGTCTCTACATAAGTATTATTATACGCTAAGGTATTATGTTTATCAAGGTAAAGTTTCGCAATGCATTCATTACGTACACATTTTCATGTCTTCTTTTTTTTTCCAGGTGATTCCCCGAACCTAAAAATAATCTCACTTTCAATGCTGTGTCTATGATGTCATCAATTGGCCACGTTGGAAGCAAATACGAATGATCTCTGACAGATCAAGTTTATCCGGTTTGACTTATATAATCATGATAATAATGTCGGCAGAGTGAGAGAATCACACCTATAATATATGCCTGGCGCCTGATGGCAGCGCAAAATAAAATAAAAAAAGAAAAGAAAAAAAAGTGAGACTGACTCTGCTTGAAACATCCGTTTCCATGCACACGTGAAGTCCGGGTTGGCGTGCTTGGCCTGCATAGTAAATGACGAAGTGATCATTAAAAGTGACGATTTTTTTTCTCTCTACGAAACATGACCTTTTCTGTCTATTTAAAAAAATCTTTTATACAAAACTCTGTGCCCTACTCACCTGAAATAATGCTTATCTATTGTATCTGAATATCTGGAGGAGCCAGCATGGTTCAATTAATGCTAAAAAGAGAGATGATTTATTAATATTGTCATTATTATTAAAATTACTATTATTATTATTATTATTATTATTATTATTATCTTATTATAATGATCATTTTTCCAAAATTTTATTATATATATATATATATATATATATATATATGATATATACATAGTAAAACTTTTGTGAAAAGAAAATGGGTTTCCATTTTCTTTGCTCAAAGTTTTCACCATTTATCAATTGTTTATGGTCAGTTTTCCATTTCTTTGTTTCAATATAATTATATATATATATATATATATGTATATGAAATATACATGTACATGTATAAACACATATATACACATAATGTTTGTAGTTTAGTTTAACAAAAAACAAAACGAAACAAAACAAAACAAAACAAACAAACAAACTGTGGAATCCAGTATGACTGAAATCGTCACTAGAATAAATGGTATATCAAAATAAATAGAAAATATCTACTAGGCCTAGTTTTCTTTGAAACATAATTCTTGGCTATAACATCGCTGTTTCGTTTCAAAACATATCAAAACTGTACCCTTCCAAGACATGGCGTTTCTGCCCCCTAATACACACGCATACACAGTCACACACACACACACACACACACACACACACACACACAAACACACACTTTTTTTCCTTTTTTTGCCAATCATTTTGGTTTTTTTTCAGATAAAACAATATAGAAATTAATTCATGGCATTGAAGATAACACAAATTTCACAAAATTATGACAATATGAATTCCACATTGTCAATATTACGCTTGAAAAAGAAAGAATTTTGTACATAAGATCACACACACACATCCCAAAACACAGGAACCGTAGAATTCCGTATTAATTATACGGCAAATACCGCTGTTCCGCTTCAAATTGACGATACCATCGTAATGTCATCGCTGTTCTGTTTACAAAATGAAACATAACTACCATGGAATTCCATGATAATTATGACAAATATTGCAGTTTCGCTGAAAAAAAGTATATATCGAACCGCAAATCTTCTCAATGATGTTGCCGTTTGGTTTACAAAAGAAAACATACGTCAGCATCGTTTAATACAGACAAAATCGTAGAAATTCATGACATAGATGATGCCATTTAACACTTAATTAGGAAAAAAAGGACAACAACACGTCACTATATTGGTCGGATTACATCGTAGTTTTGCCCACACACGAAAACAAAACACAACAAAATAGGTAGATGATGATAGACTTCCACAGAATTAGCGACAACTTTCCCTTTTTCGTGCAAAAAAAGGAGAGCTTATACAACCGATTCCATAACCATTTCTCTCCTTGTGGTTCTTTATTTCTCTTACTACGAAACGTCATTCAATGAGCATGAACACTAAAAAAAAAAGAAAAAAAAAGAAAAAAACCACCAACAAACAAACAAAAACAAAAACAAAAAACAAAACTTATGATGTTAGCGTTTCAGAGAATTTGTGACAACTATTCTCTTTTCGTGAAAAAGAAAGAAAGAGTAAATTATACAATCACTTCCACAACCATTTCCTTAAAAAAAGGAAGAGGGAGGTTTTCCTTCAATTTTCTTATATACAAACTTCATTCAATGAACGCTAAAATCTTAAACTGGGCAAATTAATTTTCCCCATCATGATCACGGTAGCATGATGTACAACTTCTCTTTGTATATTTAGTAAAACGTTATTGAAAATCATTGTAACAAAACACAAACAACAATAACAACAATGAGGTATATTGTTTCATATGATGTTGACCCCATACGCAACATACAAAAATGTGAAATGATTTAAAATTATAACAGTTCATCATAAATTGGATATTCTGTAGAATTTCGTTTCATTGATGAACAGCAAAATGATACAAGAGTTACTTTAAAAAATTCCTCTTTCTCTTTTAGTCTGATTCTACTAGATCTTTCATTGTTTTCTTTGTTTATCAAAACACAAATAGATCTGCTCACTGTGGTTGAGCATGAATTTAATTTTGTTGCTGTTGTTGTTGAGTTAGTGGGGATCAAGGGTTAAAGGGGGATTCCGAAAAAGTTAAGATTCAGTCTAAAAACAAAAGTAAAATTATATAAGCACAACACTGAAAATATTATCAAATTCAGATTAAAATTATTTAGATTATGGAATTGTGGGGAATTGCTATTCTTGCAAAACAGTTCTCAAACAGTTCTCATTTATTTGAATAAACTGATTTCAAGAAATGCAAGGATTATTTATAAATCAAAGCAGTTTTATCCGATTAAAATACTGTTGATGTTATATTCAGCTTTAATTTTGCCATATTTGAATTACGGAATATTAGCGTGGGGAAGTTCAGCCAAGATAAATATTGATAAGTTATACTAGTCACCCAAAACAGACTTTTAAGATGTATTTATGGACGTAATATATATGCACATATACTGATCCACTTTCTTAGTTAGATTTTAAAAATAGATGATTTGTAGGCCTATATGAATTCAGGAGTTTTGATGTATAAATTGAATTATCGTGTTTTACTTGAAGTTTTGGAGCTTTTATTTAAGAAAAACGTCAGAGTGATATGTACCATATAAGCCTTACAGAAAACTCTATTACGAATATTGCAAAATATTTTTATCTATGATGGCCCCAAACTAAGGAATTCTTTAGAAAGTGAAATAAAACAAACACCCGGATGTTATTCATTCAATCGTAAGTTTAAAAATAATGCTGTACTCCAGTGATAACATGAATTAATATGATTTAGCAGATGATTTGATATAACTAATGTTGATACACATTGCATAAATTTTTCGGCATGACTGCACAACAGGTTCACATGGTTTTATTTTCAATTCTTTTCTTTCATAGTTCTTTTCTCTCACAGATGCAGGCACCGTCATTGATACGAATACAGCTCGTTATTCTGAAGGTTCGTTATTCCGAAGGTTTGTTATTCCGAAGGTTTTTAGTCCAAAGGTTCGTTATTCCGAAGGTTTTTAGTCCAAAGGTTCGTTATTCCGAAGGTTCTTTATTCCGAAGATTCGTTATTCCGAAGGTTCGTTAATCCGAAAATGAAACAAAGCTCGTTATTCCGAAGGTTTGTTACAGACCCTATATCATTTCGGATCAACGAACCTTCGAAATAACGAACCCAATTCTATTTTCGGATTAATGAACCTTCGGAATAACGAACCCAATTTCATTTTCGGATAAACTAGCCTTCGGAATAGCGAACCCTATTTCATTTTCGGATTAACGAATCTTCGGAATAACGCCACAAATGTTCGGATTAACGAACCTCTAGGTATAGGGAATTTGTGTGTTTCGGATTAACGAACCTTCGGAATAACGAACCTTCGGAATAACGAACAACACCCATTGATACCGTCCGTATGACCATGATGACGGCCTTGTATAGTGTTTTCTCCTTCTCCCTCTCTCTCATTCTCTTCTGTTTTGTTGTGTGTGTGTGTGTGTGCACTCAAGCTTGCTGAGGTGCACTAGCGTGCGTGCAGAGTGAGTACTAGTATATGAGTGCAAACTGCCTGTGATTGATCCCCCCTTCCCCCCCCCCCCCCCCCCCCCGGGACTGTCGTACTCTCACAAGCATCTGCTTCTACGTAGGTTCCCACGGCACTCAATTTTATTCATCCATCATGAATGTAACGTACTTGAGATTGATTTAAATTGATTTTGTGTCATGCAATGTTATTACAGTGTATAGTCTTTATATGTGAACAAAATAAAATATCCATGATATGGACAATAAATGATTGAAAAGAAATGAATAGAATATACTGAACTTATGATTATTCATATATTACCTCACATTGTCATGGATGTATGTTGCAAATACAACACTGTGTCTGGAACTTTAATAAATGAAATATGAATGTCATACATGAAATAAAAAGCTTGTGAGTGAGCTGATATTTTATCGTCACAAATTTCCATTCGTGTACCAAAAACAAAACCAAAAAAACAAAACAAAAAACAAACAAAAAAAAAAAACCCACAAAGCAAAATGACGAAAATACTATTCTTCTGTTATAAAAGTGTACAACTGACTGAGTAACCTAAAAATAATGATCAGTCAGGATATACACGCCAGGGGCAATGGCACCAACTCCCCAATAACATGTATACATATCCATATTGACTGTTCGGTACATCTGCACCATATGCTTTGCGAAAATTAGCAACCCATCACAATTTCATTGCATAACTTCCTGAACTCTTATCTAATTTCGATCAACTTTTCGCTGTTAGCAAATCAAACTGATCTCTTTCTTTTCAAACTACTGTACGTGTAATTATTCACTGGTCCGGAATTAAGTGGATTATGGAAAATGACGATGGTTGCATAAGGAGGATGTGCGTGAACCAAATTTCAATGTTTAAAGACACAAAGAGAAAAAACCCATAGTCGACACATATCAAAATACGTGTAATACGACTCATATTGAGCTATCACAATCAATTTGTGTGTCTAGTATGTATGTATGTATATATATATATATATATATATATATATATATATATATATATATATATATAGATAAGTAACAAAGCTGCAACAAAGTTCATGCTGTATTCACCAACGGTTTATTTCTTCACACAAATTTTCGAGCGTCTCGCCGCCCTTTCTCAAGTGTTGATACTGAGAGAACAATAACAAAATTAAGCCATAACAATATATTGCAACCGTGTTACCAAGGATGCGCGCTTTAACGCATCCATGCTAGGCATCCTAACACCCAGCGCGCATCCTGGCAACAGTGTAATGTTACGTCATAATGAAATTACAATGAGTATAAAGCATACATGAAAAAACTTGGCACGACTGATACAGAAGTTATTCCTCTGAATACGCAGCTGCGGTGGTAATGTAAAAGCAGTGCATTATTTCTTTCAAAATTCAACATACACATAAATTAACTTTAATTCTAGTGTATAGATAATCTTTACATAATCTGAAATTATCATGATCAATATAAACATTCGATTTTTTAAAATCAAACTGAATCGTCACACTGATGGTTATGCAAAATATGTGCAAGCAGTTTACCATTCCTTTCAAACTTCAGCATACACATACATTAACTTCCAAATTCTGGTGAGTAGATAGTCTTTAAATTATCTGAGACTATAGCATGAATATGAAATACGTGAAAAATCATATTTTTCTTCTTTTGATTAAATAGATACGTCACAATACGTCTCGGAGTGGAAAAAAGACTGGTTCCAAGAAATGGTTAAAAGGAGCGTCAGCATTATATCACTCAAGCAATATAATGATAAGATCTATTGCAGCGGGGTAAACGGGAGAACATACAACAATAAGCGGCGCACCTACTTGTAAAAAGTATAGTTCGTGAGCCATGATAGATCTATGTTCATGCCCTGTCCCTGGAAGCTTCGTGTGCGGATGATTGTTTTTAGTTCTTTCACGTGTCTTTCTTCAAATGCTTCCATGTCCTTGTATAAAATGCAACATTGCAGATCTGTTAGTGTGTGATTTGTTTTGTTGAAGTGTTGTGCGACTGGATGTTGTGTTTGACTTCTTATGATTGTGCTTTTGTGATTGTTGAAACGTTGTCTAAAATTTGTTGTTTCTCCGATGTAGACAGCCAGGGGACATTGCTTGCATGTAAGGCTGTATACTACATTCTTGCTGTTGCAGTCCCCTGACGTCGGATGGAGGGTGTGGCCGGAGCCAAGTGTGATATCTGTATCTGTGATTAGGTGAGCGCATATTTGACATCGTTTGTTTCCACATTTATGATTTCCAGTAGGATTGATTGTTCTGTTGACTCGAGATCGTGTAAGCAAACTTTTCAGGTTGCGTGGCTGTCGTTGTGCATGTAAGGGACGTGCTGTTAACAGCAAGAATGTAGTATACAGCCTTACATGCAAGCAATGTCCCCTGGCTGTCTACATCGGAGAAACAACAAATTTTAGACAACGTTTCAACAATCACAAAAGCACAATCATTAGAAGTCAAACACAACATCCAGTCGCACAACACTTCAACAAAACAAATCACACACTAACAGATCTGCAATGTTGCATTTTATACAAGGACATGGAAGCATTTGAAGAAAGACACGTGAAAGAACTAAAAACAATCATCCGCACACGAAGCTTCCAGGGACAGGGCATGAACACAGATCTATCATGGCTCACGAACTATACTTTTTACAAGTAGGTGCGCCGCTTATTGTTGTATGTTCTCCCGTTTACCCCGCTGCAATAGATCTTATCATTATATTGCTTGAGTGATATAATGCTGACGCTCCTTTTAACCATTTCTTGGAACCAGTCTTTTTTCCACTCCGAGACGTATTGTGACGTATCTATTTAATCAAAAGAAGAAAAATATGATTTTTCACGTATTTCATATTCATGCTATAGTCTCAGATTATTTAAAGACTATCTACTCACCAGAATTTGGAAGTTAATGTATGTGTATGCTGAAGTTTGAAAGGAATGGTAAACTGCTTGCACATATTTTGCATAACCATCAGTGTGACGATTCAGTTTGATTTTAAAAAATCGAATGTTTATATTGATCATGATAATTTCAGATTATGTAAAGATTATCTATACACTAGAATTAAAGTTAATTTATGTGTATGTTGAATTTTGAAAGAAATAATGCACTGCTTTTACATTACCACCGCAGCTGCGTATTCAGAGGAATTACTTCTGTATCAGTCGTGCCAAGTTTTTTCATGTATGCTTTATACTCATTGTAATTTCATTATGACGTAACATTGCACTGTTGCCAGGATGCGCGCTGGGTGTTAGGATGCCTAGCATGGATGCGTTAAAGCGCGCATCCTTGGTAACACGGTTGCAATATATTGTTATGGCTTAATTTTGTTATTGTTCTCTCAGTATCAACACTTGAGAAAGGGCGGCGAGACGCTCGAAAATTTGTGTGAAGAAATAAACCGTTGGTGAATACAGCATGAACTTTGTTGCAGCTTTGTTACTTATCTTTTTATCTTGCCAACACGTGGACTACCTTATCAACATATATATATATATATATATATATATATATATATATATATATATATAGTCCGCTTGTTGGTACCAGTATAGAAAAGATGACAAAGTAGAGTGGTAATGCATTTTGACAGTCCAACAGTGCTATTTATTCAGACCAAATTTTCGACGAATACATTCGTCTTCCTTGGGGTTGACAATGACAATTCATTTGTTATTGTCAAATGTCATTGTCGACCCTGAGGAAGATGAATGTATTCATCGAAAATTTGGTCTGAATAAATAGCACTGTTGGACTGTCAAAATGTACTACCACTCTACTTCGTCATCTTTTATATATATATATATGTATATATATATATATATATATATATATATATATATATATATATATTGTATATATACATAAACTTGAATGAAAGAGTGAGGTATTCATGATGAGAATATATTTATGCAAATTTTGAGTACCGTTTCCTTTATGGAAATGGAAACTATGGGAATACTTTGAAATCAAAATGATTCCACCATGCAAAGTGAAAAATTCTATACTAAATGCCTCAATTCCAGGAAAATACATGTACAATGTATGAGTAAATTTCCAATTTCAATAAATTTTACTCAGGATTTTACTTATCTGTTGATTTCTTTCCTTGTGTAGTTTCATTATACATGTACAATATTTTGAGTACATACAACGTTTTTAAGTTATAACTAAACATCGTTATAACAAAGTAATGGAATGGTCCCAAATTTCAAACTTTCCTTGCATTCGCTCATTCTTGCCACCATAACTATAACAGCAAGAAACTTTGTGTGCAAAGAATGACAACGTGATAATACAGACAGCTACACTGTACTTAAGTTCATTCCTTCAAATGTAAGGACCAGTAAGAGGATACATTTTACACAACAGTGACTTCTGGAAAGTTACCAGCAACTCCCACCATACATACAATGCACACAGAAAACTCTTCAAAAGTTACAGTTGATGATGATGATCCACACCATTTGTATGGCGCCATATATCTGTTATAGAAACATTCAAAGGCGCAGACTCCTCCAAGACATTTAGCAATTGAATGCCCGGTGAAAAATGTGAGTCTTGAGTTACAACTTCTGTTGATGTTGACACAAATTCATAGACTGAAATATTCAAGACAGCGTGTTTATTTCATCATTGAAATCGAGCTTGGTCAAAGTCCACAACCTCAGTACAATCAACTCATGCAGAATACTGCAGTCTGTTCTTAGAATACATGACAGCACAAGAGACAGCAAAAATGACAAAGTTCAAAGTATGACTGATCACAAGAGTTTTTTTCTTACTCTTAGAAACATAACAATATGCTTCTGTTCAGAGTTTATTGTCACAAAGCATGGAATGAACGGAATGAGGATATGGACAATAATGATGTGTGAAATACCATAGCACTCTTCTACACCGTATCCACAGACTTTGGCATACATGTACTACATCCTGTCTCCATGGTTACTGAAGTAAACAACTCAACTATGATCTTGGGGAAGAATTCCTTAGCTGGCTGGTGATTGTGGTACAATGAATTTACTTTTTCTTTGAAAAATGCAAGTTCATTTGAAGATATCAGGCAGACACTGTCATATTTGGAATCCTTTAATCTGAGGGACATATACAGGCGTTGATGGGGTCTGACCCCACGACCCTCCAGTGGAGAGCCAAGTGTCCGACCAACACACTACAGCATCTCCTCTTACAATTACTCTCTAAAAAAAAAATCGAGTGAAAATATTCACTATTAAAGCAGTGAATACAAAAAAGCGTGAATTTTGAGTGAAAATGTTCATTCTTACTCGTTTTGGAGTGACCTCGGGGATCACTCCTAAATCTTCGAGTGATCCCTGAGGTAACATTTTCACTCAAAATTCACTCTTTTTTTGTATTCACTCCTTTAAGAGTGAACATTTTCACTTGATTTTTTTAAAGAGTACATGTACTTACAGCAAACCTGTCAATTGAAATTATGCTGTAGTATTCAAAATGAAAGTGAAGAGGAGGTCTCTGTTCTACACAAATTTTTCTCCAGAACTCTCTCATAAGAGTACATGTTGTCATCAATGAATACAATACGTAAGAGGAAAGCTCAACATTCAAAGACATTCTGGGAAGTACAATGCAGAACATTATTATATCCAATGACTTGCATTGACAAGAATTGCAGATTACATTGCCAAGGACAAATGTACGCTGTATTTATTACTACATGAACTCTATTAATGTGAATACTGAAGGGCTTGCCCACACATTTCTAAAACTTCAAAATACACACATGGTATACATGTACGTAAGTCTGAAAGATGAACAACACTTCATGAGGAGCACATCTTGGGCTAGTCTCAAGTCCTAAATCACGTGCAGACCCCTTAAATGAATCTTCATGATCACATAGGCCTACTACATGTACTCATCAAATTTAATCTTGATCCCTAATTCTCAGTTACCATTACTCAGAATGGCATAGTAGTTGACTGCTTTTGGTAAGAGATTGAAATTACATTACATAACCCCAGACAAATACCTGAAGTTAAATTGTCCACACTGCAACAACAAACCTACAAAGGCCACCTACCCTTCATGACGATATATATTCAAACAAACAAACTAACAAATCCCCATGTACTGGGTGCACTATCCAGTCACCTTAACAAACGGTTTCAATTTCCAATCAAATTCAATTCAATTCATTTCAATCTATTGATTTCATAGAAAAATAAAACAATTTCTCTGTGTAATATCAAGGGAAAGTTATTTTCATATCATTGTATTGGCTGGTGTGATCTCCTGCTTGTTGGAACTTTCAGATTAAATTCATGATTACATTGTACTGCGGACTAAATCACAGCCACTGAGCACAAATAATTGATCAGGGACCAAACTCCAAACACCATGGCCATTACTTTCATGCTAACAGATGGCACTGTAATATAATGAAAACGAAGAGGACCTTTCAAGCCTGATCACGAGCAAAGTAAGACTTTTGGGTGAACAAGCATCTGTTGAAGGCCAGCATTTATCACATTCTTTGGTGCAGTGGATACTGCTATTTAAAGGGATCGTATAGTTTTGGTTGAGACCTAATTTCAGGTTTTTAACATTTTTGGGTGAGATAATGAGAAACCTCTTATGAAATATGAAAGAGCACGTAAATCTATGAGGAATTCAACGTTTATTTGATGAAAATTGGTTTTGAAATGGCTGAGATATCCAAAAAAGAGTAATTCTAATAAAGTGTGGGACCCACACTTTATTACGATCGCTTTGTTTTACTTTGTTTTTGGATGTTTCAGTCATTCCAAACCCGATTTTCATAAAATAAACTTTGAATTCCTCTTGAAATGGTATGCTCTGTACAATATCATAAGTGTTTTCTTGGTATCTTGCAAAAATTTAAAAGCCCAATTTTCATCTCCACCAATACTGTACCATCCCTTTAAGTCTTTCAACAGCCACAAATACATAGAAAGAACAGGAGTGGCCTATGAAAGCCATATCTACTTAAAAGATGAAAAGATAAATTGGCTCGAAGGAGAAGAAGATGAAGAAGAAAAAGAAGAAGAAGAAGAAGAAGAAGAAGAAGAAGGAGAAGAAGGAGAAGAAACAAGCGAGCAAAATGTTGACAGAATTTCTTAAATACCATCCATGTTATGACAATTTCAATGTCAGCCATATATCCTCATAGCCATCACTGCATGGCATCCTTTGAGAAATTTCTTTCTGGAAACTAAAACATCTTACATACAAATTTCCATTGGTTCTGTAAATTAAAAAAACACACCCTAAAACAAACAAGAGACCCGCGGGTCTAGCGCTCACCTGAGTATCGCAAGTTCACCTTTCACGCAGTCACTAATCTAAATTATTCACAGCTCTACCAAAATTTGACGAGGCATTCTCAAGTGGAAGATGAAAATGTACAATAAGGGCCCAATTTTTTCAAGATTCCTTAATTTGGGGGAATTGGGGCCCCCTGGGGCCCTCTGGGTGGGGCATGGTGCCCAGTTTGATAAATTGAGATCCTGACCACCTAGGGATGCTACCTGCCAAGTTTGACAAAAATCCATCATGCGGTTTTCAGGAAGAAGATGAAAATGTACAATTCAGGCCTCCATTTGGACCCTTCCAACCACCCCCCCCCCCCCCACCCCCAAGAGGGGCACCCCTGGATCTCCTATGAACAAACTTGAAACTACAGTCATTACTGTACTCACTCATAGTATTATCTCAGCTCTATAACTTCTGATTCTAGAGAAGATTTTTAAAGATTCCTTCATTTGGGGGGTTTGGGCCCCCTGGGGGCCCCCTGGGCGGGGCATGGTGCCCATTTTAACAATTGAGATCCTAACCCCCTAGGGATGCTACCTGCCAAGTTTGGTGAAAATGGGTCATGGGGTTCTCAAGAAGAAGATAAAAATGTACAATTTAGGCCCCATTAGGACCCCTCCTCACCCCCACCCCCCCCCCCCCCCCCCCCCCCCCCCGGGTCCAAAGGGGGGTACCCCTGATTCTGCCATGAACAAACTTGAAACTACAGTCATCAATGTAATAACTCATAGTATTAACTTAGCTCTATCACTTCTGGTTCTAGAGAAGAAGATTTTTGCGGATTCCTTAATTTTGGGGGGGTTTGGGCCCCCTGGGGGCCCCCTGGGTGGGTCATGGTGCCCATTTTAACAAATGGAGTTCCTAACCCCCCAGGGATGCTACCTGCCAAGTTTGGAGAAAATGGGTCATGGAGTTCTCAAGAAGAAGATGAAAATGTACAATTTAGGCCCAATTAGAACCCTTCCCCACCCCCCTCCCCTGGGTCCCAAGGGGGGCACCCCTGATTCTGCCATGAACAAACTTGAAACTACAGTCATCAATGTACTAACTCATATTGTTAACTTAGCTCTATCACTTCTGGTTCTAGAGAAGAAGATTTTTACAGATTCCTTAATTTTGGGGGGTTTGGGCCCCCCTGGGGGCCCCCTGGGTGGGGCATGGTGCCCATTTTAACAAATTGAGTTCCTAACCCCCTAGGGATGCTACCTGCCAAGTTTGATGAAAATCGGTCTTGGGGTTTTCAAGAAGAAGATGAAAATGTAAAAAGTTTACGCACGACGCACGACGGACGACGGACGACGCACGACGCACGACGCACGACGGACGCCGGACGAAGGGCGATCGCAATAGCTCACTTGAGCCTTTGGCTCAGGTGAGCTAATAAAAACCAATAACTAAACCAGGACACTCTTGTTTTTCTCATTCTATATGAAGAATCTGACACTCTCTTTCTTCGTAGATGTGTGAGAAACAATAAATATGACATATCTTGTGGAGACAAGAAGACAAATACTTGAGATCAATCAAACTTCTGTACTTTACATGCAAAACAGAGCAGTACTATGATGAGAAAGTTATGGAATTTTAATGATTTATATTTCACAAAAAAATTATTTTATGTTTAATTCTGATGAAATTCCAAAAATTTTGTTTATCTGCCCTTTACTCAATTCATCAAGGTCTACTAGAGCAAGGTGTAGAATTGTACTCTAAATCATTCTCGTATCTCTTGCTTTGCATTACTGTTTTCACGCAATAAAACATTTTCCCTTGCGGAAGAGCCTACACTCAATCTGAGAAACAATACAGTAAATGATTCTAACACATGGGAGTTGGGGTGGAGGTCGGGGAACTGTATCAATTTTCACTTTATGACCTACATACTTTTCTTTCCAATTGAATAAAGGCTTAAAAATTCAGATTCTGACCTCTGAATATATTTTACATAGACAGAAAGAAAGACACATAATGTACAAAGCATTTCCACTCACACACACATGGAAACACGTGGCCAGCCATTTTAGAAAAATTATTGATCTTCTAGCGATCTTTGTACAGGAACGTCTTAGAAGTATGCCAAACTGCTGATGCACCACGTCAGATTGTTAATGACATCTGATGACGATAGATGTCGGGAATCCTCCTCAGAGCTTAATGTATAAACCACACATTTTTCATACAAATGTACGCAAGTACGCACCAACCATAATTCTTTGAACAATACGGAGAAAGTATCTCTTTTTCTCTCATCTCTCATTCTCTCTTTCTCTCACACAAAACATATTCACATGCACATATGTTTCTCTCTCTCTCTCTCTTTCTCTCACAAAATGGAATGCTATGATTTCCCCTTCTCCTCTTCCCGCTTCTCTGCCTCCGACTTCAGGTTCTGGACCTTCCACTTTGCCGAGGGGCTGCAGAATCCCATCTTTCCCTTGTTGAAGGAGTTGGGACCGGCCGATGTGGGCGTGTTTCTGTGGGCAAATGATGACAGAAAAAGAGCACTGGACTGATGATTGAGAGAATGTTAAAGACATTTTCGCATATACATTGTAGTGCTGAAAGCATTCACTGACAATATAGACTGTTTCAGTAATGTATTAAAATTCTATATGTGTCTTGTTCACAAAAATTGCCCTTAACAACCACAAAGCTTGCCGGAGGCTTGCCCTATCTCGTAACGATGAAGTGAATTCCTGCCTGCAAGGAATTTAATATGACAAAACAGATGAATGAAATGTTTTATCATGAGGCTGAAGGAAAAAAAACAACATGAATTGTAATACATTGAAGAAATGGTCATTCACTTGGTAACTAAATTCACATTGTAGAAAACAATGTATCTCATGTTTTTCCCTACAGCTTGTCACTTTCATTCTAAATTTCAAATGTACCAGTATTTAGGTAGATATGCAGGTGGATAGATAGGACATACAGAAAAACAGAGCGAAAAAGGAAGACAAAATGTATTTACAGTGCACTCCTTGTAAAATGAACACAGTTACAACAAACTCTCCATACAACAAAGTAAAAATTCAGGTCATAGAATTATTGCCTTTCTATCTTTGTGAACTGCACTGTTTGACTTTAACATAATTTTAATACAGCTTGTATAACAAAAGCAAACTGCCTGTTCCAAGGACTTCGTTATAACAGGAGTAGCCTGTACCTGGGTATTGAGAGATTATGATTGTCTTTTTTTCCCATGTAGAATGGTTGTGAGATAAAAATGAAGGAAATTACTGCCATACAAACTGAATCACAGGACACAATTTCTAATCTCTACCTTCTCTCTGTCATAATTGGACGGAGATCGCAGGAGGTCAACGACCTGGAGTTGCAATTGGCTGAAGATGAAACGCACCGCGAGAGGATTGATATCCTGGTGAGAGACTAAAAATTCAGTTTGCTTCAGGGAGATGTGAGCAAAACTGATACACGTTTCTGTAAGATGACGCTCTTGAAGGCAGAAACAGGGGACACCTCATGCTCACAGCATAACAAGGAAGCGTTTATTATCTTGAGTGCTGACAGATAGAAATAGACAACAAAAACATCGCGTCCACAGAGTTTGCAGAAGAGGTGCTTCCAATACAATGGATTGGCATTCCGCAGTGGACACAGCAAAACAAACATTGAAGAGGTAGTGATGGACGCGGTAAATCATGCCAGGTATAGCTCAAACTGTTCGTAAAGTTGCAAAGGAGCTCAGGCGTTCAGTGCAAACCGTCAAAAACTGGCTGCAGTATCGGCCAAATATTAAAAACTGCGAGACAAACTCAAGACAGAGGGGATTTGAAAGGGGCTGATGGGGAAGATTCAGCATGGTGGGCGAAAATCAGTGCCGACACTGAACCGTAGCCTTGGTCCACCCACATCAATGACACAGAAATGGAATATCTGCCGTGGTTGACCAAAAGATCTGTATCTGGTCGTCGGGGATATGTTCTGAAGAGACTGCGTCTGGCTTTCTGGAATCCTCTCCGGAGGGGAGCCAATAAAGTAAAAAAAAAAATGACAAAGGACTCTTCCGGACAGACAGATTTTTCTGTCTACTGCCGCGGCCGACATTTTACAGAGTCTCGTGGGTTCCTCTCGTGTAGCGTTATCCACACGAAATCGACTAACGTAGTAGTCACAACTCTGTTTGAAGGTACAGTTCACAGAGCCTCATCTTGGACTACACGGATCCAGTGGACAGTATTTTTATTGGAGCAGTGTGTAAACATTACCTTCCCAGGGCTATTTTTTGCCGACAGTTACCTACAGCAATATTTTGCGGTGAGGATGTAAGACAAGTTGACTTACTTAAGTACACTGACCACCTCTCAAGAGCACTTAAGAGTGTAATTCTACGCGCTGTTCGAGTTGAATTTCATAAACACGCTATAATTAGACGAGCAGAATGGCACATGGCGAATCAAAAGCTGATCAGAGCTTGGAAAATTATGGAATGATGAAGCATCACATGCTATCACTACACAGTGCACTTCCATTATAACAAACAAGATTGTAATGAAATTTTGTTATACAGTGAAGAAAAAATTCAGGCCACAAAATTATCATCTATATACAATCTTTACATACTTTTTTGTTTAGCTTTAGCTGGAGAATGATTAGGTTGAAAATAAACCTAAATGGTTCCAATTCATTATCTCTCCAAAAAACAAAAGAAGAAAAAAGAAAAATGGAAGAAGTGTAGAAAATGTTTCATTTCAAAGGTGACAAAGGAACTTTTATCTACAAACTGGTTGCCAATAGAACCATAATTAGGAAATTTAGTGATTTTTTTGGTTTTGTTTCTGTTGTAATTCTGCAAGTAAAACAACTATGCATATGAACATAAAAGGACTCAAACATGTAAGCATATTTACTGAAGTTCTTCTTAAATGATACACCATAAATGAATAATAGAAACTGTGAAAAAACAATAACATCCTCAAACCATATAAAGTGTGGCTTTGGAGCATTGATGAGTTAAAGGGAAAATCCAATCCAAATATAAGTTAATCTGATTAAAATAAGGAAAATCTTAATGAGTTCAATGGTAAAAATTTGACTGCAATGAGATGAAAAATAAGGAAGTTATGACATTTTGAAGTTTTGCTAATTTCTGCAAAACAGTTCTTGCGCAGTGGGTATGAATATGCAAATGAGTGAGCTAACCATGTCATAACCTCATAATTTTCCATTGATCGTGTCCAAAAAATGATGAAAATTCAATGTTTCTGTCATAGACGTCTAAAACATATTGTAATTCCTGGTTGAGTGACTTCAGAATAGTGATCAATTAGATCTAGGATTTTGAGTCTTGGGCATAATTGCGTTTGAATGAAACGCTGGAAATTTCAAAATCTTATGTACAAACTATATGGCAAGTGGTGGTGGGATGACATGCTCACTTTGACATTTGCATATTCATACTCAGTGTTCAAGAACTGTTTCCTGAAAAATCAGTGAAACTTCAAAATGTCATAACTTCCTTATTTCTCACCCGATTTCGATCAAAATTTTACTGTTGAACTGGTAATATTTTACTCTTCCTTATCTGACTATAAACTTATATTTGGACTGGATTTCCCCCTTTAATAACTGCGTCTCACCTGCCGATGTTCTTCATTCTCATCTTGGCCTCGGGGGGCATATCCTCTTCCTCTTCCTGCTCACAAAGAAAGAAAGAAAGAATAACAACAACAACGCACACACTGGAGTTTCAACTCTCGAACGCAAAACAAAACAAGCAAAAAATGACAGAGAAATTACAAGAGAGCAGCACAGCTATGATGTGAAACAGGAAGAAGAACCACAGCTAACCACTAATGTAGGAAAATGCAATTAGTCCAATAGATCCGGGATCACACTGAATAGTTTTCAGTTTTTCTTTTGCCCTGCTATTTTGATGACATTAAAGGGCAGTGATGTAAAAAAAAAAAAGAGACTTGAATAAAATAATACACATATACCGGGTGTTTATGATAATATACATTTGGAGTTTATTATAGAGCTTTTTTGCTACATCAACCTCCACTGAACTGGCAGCCTGAAATTTTACGATGTGTTTGACAAACTGATTGTGTATTTATGGAGATTAAGTGCCAGGGTAGAGTGAAACCAGCATGATACAAACCTGGTGATGACACACACACACACACACACACACACCCGCCCACGCATGTGCACATTTTCATACACTGCACCCTACAGACAAACAATCTTACACAAATACACATGTGCTTCAAGGCAGTCCAAGGGCTGGTCCAGTGAAAGTCATGAGGGGCTGACCAGGGTGGTTCAGGAGGTTAAAGGGTTAATGGACAGAACCCTCACAGTACAGTGGTCACTGCTAAATTGGGAGGGGTTAGGGGACAAGTTTTTTCTCCTGTTTAAGTGGTACTCCCACTTAAGCGGTGGCTGCTATTGCAAACCACACAACATGAAGTCCTGTACGTGGGCATTACACTTAACCATACACATTTATTAAACCCGGACCAACTGATAACCACAGCAATAAGTACACACACTTCGACATGCAGACACAAAACAGTGATTTAAAAAAAGCGACACAGCAGCCTCATAATTTTGGCTAATGCATCATCAGAACAACCCTTCCAAAAAATTAACCTTTTTAGAGTTCAGAGTACTGTACTGTACATAACAAGTCCCGACACCTATGACCCTATGAATGCACAGAAAGAGGCGGCATTGCCAACTCTACAGAGACTCCAACTCTCCCGTTTTCGACGGGAGATCTCCCGCCGAAAACCCATTTTTGCAAAATCTCCCGTTCTCCCGTTTGAGATTTATTTTCTCCTGCCCTGGCTCAATGTCTCCCTTTGGAAAGGATTTCTTACTTATTGCTATCGTATGTTGCAAAAATAAGCCTTAGATAGCACCAGAGAGCTTCTGTAACCCTAGGAACTTAGCGCTTCGCACACATAAACTTTGGAGTCTCCCGTTTGCTAGGGGTTTCAGGCGGGAGAATCTCCAGATCAGAAGGTGCTTCGGGTTGGAGTCTCTGACTCTAATGTGTTAACATGCACATTCTGACGACAGTGATTGTGACAAACACATTTTTCTCATATTCATACCTCCTTCTTTGCCGTCTGTCACATGCAAACACACACACTACATGCGTACTATGCACACAGAGGGAGAATATTGGCTACACATGGAGAATGCGACTCTCCGTATCACACTGGAGGTGTAGTATATATGCATATTAAAGTGCTGTAGAAGCTGACGACGCTCAATGTGACCGCCTGCACTATACCTGTACTGTAAAAGTGGAAATTTTCGCGCTTTTCGCGCAACCAGAAACTAGCATGAAAATAAAAGCATGTGAACATTTTTGCGTGCTATATGTTCCAGTATTTGAGGTCTTGATTCCACGTAATTAAAAAGACGCGAAACTCTTCTTACCCTGCTGAGCGCAAAAAATTAGTCATGCGAAAATATCCACTTTTACAGTACGTCCTACTGTGTCATGGCAAATGTTTAGACTGTGCAATTGGCATATTATGTGTACCCTGTAATCTATCTGGAGTTGGTTTGAAAAAAACAAAAACCAAACACTTATGGTAAGGAAATGAAATCCTTGTGATTATTTCTAAGGATGTACTCATAATTTTTGGACATTCATGATGGAGAATGGAAGTGTTCCAGCCAGAATTTGTCCCAATAAAGTGGTTTATGGTTCCGATCAAGCTATGGAAATACGGTAGCACATGAAAAATATCTTAAATCAAATTTTGTTGAACTTGAGCGGGGCTCCCGCTAAAACAGTTCCAGATAACGGGCAAGCACTGTACCACGTATCCAAGGAGGAAGGTCCCTGCAGTTTGAATGTGATAATGTCACCTAACATGTAATCCTATACAAGCACTAAAAAGAGCAGTCACAAAGTCGCATGAATGTATTATTCGTGTCTCGTTGCACCCCTTCCACATAATCTGTAAGTGTGTTTGTGTGAGTGTGAAAGGTCACTAGACATGGTAGAAGTTGGTGTCCAGGAAAGCGAAAACAAAAAATAGACCGCTCTCACGACAGTGCTAAAAATATATCAGGAAGATTAAGTTCCAGCACATCCTCTTAGACCAAGGAAGTCAATTCCAGTATGAAATTAAAGAAAAATATAGTCTAAGTCTGTTTGTTGACAAAACAATTAAGGAGTGCTCTAAAAACAACCCTGCAATCACATGATCCCTCAGGTAAGGTTACGAGGGTTGATAAGGTATTATACTCTACATTCTATGTGAAATAAAGGGATCACATTTTGGTGAAATTGCTTTTCCCGCTCACGCAAACACTGTCTCAGTTTTGTTTCACTTTGCAAATGATTTCATTGGAGAGAATTTTACTTTCTGCACAAATCTTTCTTCTTGTGTTCCATCGTTCAATTTTACTTCACTAGAGATATATATGCTGTCTCTTTATGGAGTTGGAGAAGTCAATATGAAATGCACTAGGTGAATATATATGCACACTGTTCATTTATTTTAAATGTTCAGTATGCAAAGTACATTATGTATGACTCTGACTTTACTCTGAGCTCAAACACTTATCTCCATAAAATCCGTCAAACTCTATTATATCTGCCGTACAGTGTATATCTCATGAGTACAATATTTTGCAAAATGGGACTCGTAAAGCAATCTTGCGAGTGGTCAATTTGAGATTGAGAACTGCGGTAATGGAATAAGAAGTAAGTTTGATCCCTTTTCACGAGAAAAGACAGTTATTTCCCCCATTGATGATACACAGCACATTTAATATGTCATGGGAGAGTTGTGAGCTATTAATATTGCTACAATGTAATATCAGTGGACTTGCAAAACGGGCAAAAATAAAAACACCAAGGAATACACAGCACACGGTATACAGTAGTGAGAGATTCTGTGGGGTTTGACAAACAATGACTCGAGTGGACTAAAGGAAGCTGACTATAAATACACTGGTCTCGACGACTGCAATGTCCATATCCAGTACCACACAACACTAGAGGGCCAACGAAGGACCAGAAAGCTAGAGTCATCCAAAGCGCTATGCAGCTCAATGTTTTAATGTTGGCTTCAGAGGTAAAACCATTATCCATACAAAATGGTGAAGTTTCATCAAACACCAGGTGTACTATAAAAATGGTACAGCAATTTGAAGTTACATGTGTATTTATTAAAAAAAAAAATAACACCAAAACAGTGATATTGGTCGTAACAGTTTTAATACATGTATTGTATATTTGCTCATGGGATCAGCCTCGAAAGGCCAATGGCCTACTGCTGATTTCCTCCACAATTTATTTTAATTGTTATGTCAATCTTGAACACACACTTTTAACTTTGATTATGTACTTACCCAAAATAATTTTTGGTTTGTATATGTAATATATGTTTGATTTGATTGATTGTATATTTATATGTTATTTAACTGAACTTGTGGAAATAAACTAAACTGAACTAAACTGAAACTGAAACTGAACTACATGCAAAACAAAGGAGATGATGATGTCATCATGTCCTTAGTCTCCTAGTTTGCCTGCAAATAAATCTTCACAAAAATTTTGATGTAAAATAAAATCTTTCCATCATATAGCTGTTCCATTTAATCATCGAACCATGACAAATTACTGGGGGAAGGGGTCTCACTTGCTAAATTTTTCACAAAAACAAAACAAAACATGATCTTGACAATACTTCTGTACTCCTGTTGGGCCACAATATCATCTTCTCTTCCACTAGGGATGTGTGAGTGCAACTGCTATCATTCTTTCAAGTTAATGTGTGCAACTATGCAGAATTCTATTAAAGAGTTCGCAATATCTTTGTGCAATGGACACATTTCCACATCCCCCCCCCCTCCAGTCATTCATTCATTCATTTCAGACAAATACAACTGATTAAACATCCTGAAAGCTCTTCATAAGCCAGTTTGGAGTTAGTTCAAGGGCACACTGGTACGAATGACCTTTCTTTTTTCTATAAAAGTCGGTTAGGGGCACTTCACTCGTTTTCAACACGACATGGGATTCATCAATTGTGTTCAAGCAAAGAATGAACTTGCATTGACCAGATGACCAGAACAATCCATCAATTAACACATGGGAAAGTATCCATTTCATTATTTTGCATTGAATGTATTAACAATCTCTTTCTATTGCCAAATACCACTTTTGCTGTCAGGTGGATGTGCTGGCAAGCAGCATTTATAAGGATAAAATGAATAATCATTTACATCACAGATGATTATCCAAGTGAATGTGAAAACCAACATTCCTGTTGGTACAATACAAATGACCTTTTTCCGCTCATGCGCAAAGCAGAACTCCGAACTGGCTCATTGTTGACACATGTTTACAATGATACAAAACATACAACACAAAGACTGTCCATTGCTTGACAGAAAAGAGGTCCAAAGAGAACTCACATCACTCTCATCTGCAAATGCCTTGGCGACAGACCGGCTGGGCTTTGCCACTTTCTTCTCTAGCTCTTTGGGCTTCTGCAATGTGGAGAGATTTGGAGTGAAAATGAATGAAAATAATGGGGATTTAAATAGGATGGGAGATGGGGCAGACAGGAAATCAAACATCAATCAATCAATCATTTTTTTAAAAGAAATGTGGCAAATTGAATACAACTGTCAGTGCAGTGCAAGAATTTGTACAAAGTAACAACATTTCTTCCTGTTTCGTATCATTAGCATTTAGCCATCAAATGTGGCTCACAAGTAAATGTATACAGTCAACCTTGCTTAAAGGTAGGGAATCCCATTTGCATGCCTTAAATGAAGAGTTGTATAAATACAGTGGTATGTTGAAGAGAGTATCATTTTAGAAACTCCAATAAAGTATTGAAAGTGGAAAGTAACATTTAGTACATTTCTATTGACCGTTAGATTTTGAATTGAATTTTTTTCGGGGCTCACCGTAAATTCCAGGACATTACTAGGCTACCTTTGCAGACCCATGCACTGCATGTGTGTCCATCATGTATATTTTGTGAAGAAAGTTCATCAAAACTTACAAACATTTCTAAATACATTCTTGCCACACACTCTATATGCTATTACATCAGCTCTTATACTTTTAGATTTGTATTTATAGATAAAAAATACAGAAGACTGCAACAAAAAGGCTTAAGTGTGGCTGACACACAGAACTACTGAGTAGTTGAGTTTTGTGCATTATTCAAATTGTAGATAACTGTTGACTTCCAAATTTCTCAGCAGTGGCCTAAACAAGTCCCCTGAGGTTCATATTTAATGTTTTGCTGCATTTTGGGAGGTCTGTAAAAGGTATCCCCTTCCTTTAAGTCGACCTCGCATAAGTTGAATAATTGCCTCAGTTGAAGGTCTATTTCAAGTCCTCTTCTCTTTATATTCTATTGATTTTAATCCCTCGTAAGTCAAATTTTCTGTAAAGACAAGCTATTTCTTCAGTCCAATTAGATTCGACTTAGGCAAGGTTCACTGTACATTCTGAATAGTTGATCATGTAATACCTCCATTCCACAGAGTTTTTTTTCTCATCGGTCACTCATCAGAAGCATGGATTGTTGCTTCTGGCCACCCACCAAAATGTATCGGATCCCAGTCTGATGAATCCAACTTGGTTGGTCGAGTATTAGGTGAGTATCAGACATGTCACACATGATCCTCATTGGACGATCTTGCCTCATCGGATCATCGCCCGACATGTCTTACTCTGACCTGATAGTCAACCAGCACAAGTTTGATTCATCAGAATGCGATTCGATACACTTCGGTGGGTGGCCGGAAGCGATAAACTTAGCTTCTGATGAGTGACTGATGAGAGAAATTCTCTGTGGAATGGGGTATTACGCAGTACACACTGGTCGGCTATTACAAAGATTTTGACAGACACGCATTGCCACACAGAAATGTAACGATCTGCACAGTCTTACTGAGAAACCATTCCAGATAAAATCTTGGATCCATCTGAACCTAGCTTAACAAGACTCGAGAGAGATTGTTTAGCCGTGCAACTGCAGTATATTGTTATCTCCATAGACTTTCTTTCTTCTCTCTAAAATCTTTTATTTTTCTTGTAAATGTCACATCAGAGGCAAATGAGAAACTAGTGATCTATGACAAAGAAACTTTGCGACAAATCAGGTGGTTGTATCCACAAACTTCCCTTGACATTTTTTCGAAGTCATCATGTTTCTCATTTGATTGTTTATGATTTTTTTTTAATTTTGGTGAAAAGCAGTCCTAATGGATATCAAAATGATTTGATGGTCCTTTGTTTATACTTTGTTGAAGCTACATGTAAATGATCTAGTAGACCATGGATAGAAGATTGACCTTTAACCCTTTCTGCATACATAAGACACCACATAACACCACATAACATCATTACTGAACTTTTACCGAGTGGTATTTATGGCCAGAAAATAAAATTTGTATCTAATCTTTTTGTCACCTTTGACCTTTCATCCCAGCCAATTTGGGCATTAGGTGTTGATATTCATATCCTTCCCATAAAAAATATGGACATTTCTACTACGGGTATTTCTAGCGTAAGACTATACAGGATTTACATTTTCAACTTAAGTACAGTGCCCTTTGACCTTTATCTTTAATCTATTACCACTCTCAGGCTCTTGTAAATAACTGACAATTCATTAATCTACCCTATCTGCAAACTCATGCTACCAGTGGATTCCAAACTGTACAAGTAATGACTGGAAATGACACTTTTGAGCTCAGATAGTACAATGACCTTTGACCTTACACCACTATCATTTCATGAAAATGATTGTCTCTGTACTTCCACCCTTTCTACCAAAATAACTTATCACTAGACAGTCCTCAGAGAAATTTACACCTGAAAGAAAAAGTCATTTCGAACCAATGTCCAGTGACCTTTGACCTTTCCCCTCAAGGGACTTTGCCCAAGACCCGAATAGCATACATCTCTATCTCGTGTAGCATACGAAAATCTGTTTGGCGGTTATCTTACATTGCAATAACAAGATGTGGGATGGATGGATGGACAAACAGATGAACAACCCCCAAAATAATGCCTCTAGCGCCCTCTGGGGCAGAGGCTAAAAAACATTTTTATTCTGACTTGAAGGAAGAGCTTTTTGTGTTTACCTGGTGTCTAAAATACATTTTTATTTTGTATCAATGGTCACAGAAAGGGTAGGCTATACTTACTAATGGAGAACTAGGACTTTAACCAAATTCTTGAGGAATTCTCAACTCACAAGTTTACTTCAGAGATTCTTGAATTCCCATTTTACTAACATAGTATCCATGACTTGTCGGCACTTCATTCATGGTACAGTTTACATGTGTTATGAAATAAACTGTACATTGTCCAGTGTGGTTGACTCTTTGTGTACCATGGTGTAAACGCCCTGTGCGCCACATCATTTTGAAATTGCAATGCATTTCCCAAACTTTTTTTTTGTAGAAGTGCTTATGCTAGTAATGCAACACAGGCAAAGTTGTGGAGAAAATCACTGGCTTTGTTATGATGCAAATTTAATGACAAAGCTATGGCTATGGCACTTTCAATGTACTGAGGCACATCATGATTTATGGATCAGTTTGTGCACCAGTGCACTTTGGAGCAAAAGTGAAAAGTTGGCAAGCCGTCGACTGAGTTAGACTTACCAATGTAAGACAAGAATAGTTAATTTTGTATCTAATGTATCATACAACTGCGGTTCTGTATGAAAAAAAAAAAAAAATGATGCATAGCAATACAAACCTGTTCATCACAGAGAGGTGAAGATTATAAAAGGATCAGTGGGGGGGGGGGGGGGCAGGGAAAAATAAAGAAATATGATGCATGGGTGTGAGTCAACGAAGACTGAGGGGTGAACTTTTACCACGGTGCTGAGCTTCATCGAAACGGGGGCTATCTTCATGACGCGCTTCCCCGTAGTCTCTTGCGCAGAATCCCCGTCTTCCTCCTCCTGCTGATCGGATGCCTTTTTCAATCCATCAGACGACTTCTTCAATCCGAGACTGAAAGACATCTTGGTCTTCTTGGTTGCATCTCTGGTGTCCTCGCCTTCCCCAGCAGACTTCCTCTTCAAATCCCCGCTGCTCATCACTGTCACTATTCAAGACACTCTATCCTCGGTGGAAGACAGTCTGATGCGACGGAACGGCACTTACTCAGCCATCCCTGGCAAACATGAGTAGGGAGAAGCCCAATCCAGCTTAAGCTGATGCAGTTGCCACCGAGACTCACTTGGAAGGCCTATGAATGAGAAAAATCACTGGAACTCATGAAGACACAGTCATCTTGAAATTGATGGAAGCAACTTTGCTGGATGCATTCAACATATTATCAAGCTAATCATCGTCATTTAAATCAAAGACAAAGTCACACATCTTTACAAAGTACTTTTTAATTTCTTGTCCTCTGGACATCTGAGCTCTGACCTTATACACATGCATGCAAGGATCTGTCGATGCAGTTGGGACATCCTGCTAAGCTCCTTGTTGGCCATTTCTATGTTGCTATCGCTGAAATAGCTTAGGCCTAGATCTTGTTAGTAATTGAAGCAAAATGAAAGAGGGAATTTTTTTGACAGACAATTAACAGAGCTATAAAGTAAGCTGGTAAAAAGAATCAACCAAAACAGACCTTTAATGTGCTTCAAATCGAGTTATTGAAAAGTCAATGATCCAGGAATGAAGACCAACCAAGTCAAAGTAACACAAAACAAGAGTAAACAACCTTGGCTGTATATGCAGCAGGGTGTCTATTTCTGGCAGGGGTACTTTCATTCATCAATAAAACACTCAAACAGCTGATGAACATGTCATTTAATGTGAGCCTAGTCCCAGATAGGACACAAGTTAATCAGGAGTTACTTGCAAGTGTTATGGGAAGTTACACCTGATTCAGCCTTTTCATCAATGAATAAAATGGCCCCTGCCGCAAATAGGCACCCTGTACAAAGCCTGCCGCAATCTGTCAAACAGGGTGTTTTACTCAATATTTAAATTCTAGAGCTTCCACGAGTTCCAGTTCTAACAACAGTCCATGTCAAAACAAGAGCAGAGACTCCAACTCTCCCGCTTTCGACGGGAGATCTCCCACTGAAAGTCCACTTTTTCAAAATCTCCCGTTCTCCCACTTGAGATTTGATTTCTCCCGCCCAGGCTCTGTGTCTCCCACTTGAAATGATACCTAACTTACTGCCATCGTATGTTGAAAAATAAGCCTATTAGATAGCACTAGAGAGCATCTAGAACCCTAGAGCCTCCAGGGCCCTTTGCTTAAGCGGGCCCTGGACCGCAAGGAACTTCGCGCTTCGGGCACATCAAGTTGGAGTCTCCCGTTTGCCAGGGGTTTCAGGCGGGAGAATTTCCAGATCAGAAGGTGTTTGGCCAGGGTTGGAGTCTCTGCAAGAGAAGCTGATGAATTATCATGGCCTTGATAGGTGGGGTCGATGACAAACATTATTGACGATTGATTTTAAATGACAAGTCCAGTTACCGATGCATCTCATAGACCTTCTATGTGATTTAGATTCTACTCTCGAGTACAACTTTACATTTAAAAAGGGTAACGTTAGACAATAGTCAATAGTAATAGAATGTCTACACATAAATATTAATACAACCCAAATAACATCAACACGAAGTATGAAGCCGAGTCATAACACTTACAAGTTACAGGCCTCTGGCCTTGCTCGCGTTTGCTAGGCTTTGTTAGTCTCCAGTTTATCTCAATGACAATATGACTACCCAGTATTTATAATTTAGTGGTCGCAGCAGAATTAAAGTGATATATTTATTGCTCTTGTGTCATACAACTTGTAATTTACTTCGAATTCGGTCCCTCCACCGTCAAACGACAGATCACACACAAAACTGAACGAGTGGGACTGTACTGACTGATTCGCGTGTATCACCACTACATTGTCCTTCGAGTCCAAGATTGAAACAAAAACATAGAGCTCATCATGTATAAAATATAATTGACGTAATAACATGTCGATTTGACTGGTTTTCAATAAATAAGTTCGATGGATTAACTTACCGATCAATTGAGATCTAACTGTTGATCGGCCGTAACCTGTTACTAAGTGTTAGAAGGTTCAACACCACGCGATCATTCGCCACATACATGTACACAGATAGCTAGCTCTGTGGTCATGGGGGGATGGCCAAATGTTGTTTGTGCACATACGAGCATGCCAAGAAAGTAGCTAACCAAGAAAGTAGGACACGTCTTTGTCGAACTTTCCCATCGATTTCAAATCCATCTTAGAATAATAATAATTATAAATAAAGAAGTTGTGATTGGCATATGATTGACATCAAATCACAAATACCGTTGGAATGAAAGATACAACTCTTTACCATGAAAGTAGGACCCTAATTGAAAAAGATCACTGGGTAGTCAGATTTGTACATAAGGGGTTCTTCTTCTTTCAATACCAGTATTTGTGGTGTATCAGCGTACACCAAAATTTCAGGTCGGCCTACTAGTATACTTTGTGCCATATCGACATAAAATTAACACAATTCATATAGATTGATTGCAATTCAATTTTGATCTTTACACACGGTATATGATAATTGCAATTCATCTCAAGTTGAAATCAATTGAAAGTTTTATGAAATTTGAAATCAATATCAATACTTTGTACCAAGTTTCATAAGACTGGGCCAGACAAATTACGAGCTGAGGAGCAGAGTGTCCATCAAATCAGCAGTTTCAGCAGAACTACTTTGGTGGAAATGCAGCAGGTAGTACCTCACGCTTGAACTGCAATGGCCAGTAAAGCAGCGCAACTGCATGAACTAATGGAGTACAGTGTACTCCTTTGACATGTACATTTAAAGTGAAATTTCTCTACTTTGTGTTGATAAGGAAAGTTGTGATTGATGGTAGAGAAGTTTTGTAAACACCACAACAGTTCATATGGATTAATTTTTTTATTATTATTTTTTATTATTTTTTATTTTTGGGTACCTGGTAAATGATGTGTAAATCCTCTATAGCATAATAGTAAACAGAATGTCAAGAAACTAATGTGCCATATCTCAGGGCATGAACCATGAAAATGTTATTTGCCTTCAGTCACTCTAGCTTGTATCTCACCTTCACAATAAAAAACAAAACAATACTAAACAAATGTCACTTCTCTTGCTAATTCCACTCTGTAGATGCGACAACAAAGACATCAAATGCACATTTTCCCACTGAGCACTTAAATTCTGTAAAAACTATCACTTATTCAGCTTTATCTCAAATGTAGTACATATCATATGCATACACACGTACACTCACACACAGACCCATACAGTTGGAAACATTTTATACTAAACATGATACACTCATAGGTCATTCATTGAAAAAAAAACCCAAACAAACAAACAAACAAACAAACAAACAAAAACACCCTCCTCTCCCCCCCCCCCCAAAAAAAAAACAACACAAAGCAAACAAACACACACCACACACACATTCACAAAAGCATTACTTGTCCAAACGGCAATTTGAGCAAGAGCCAAGACTCCATACCATCATGGTACTTCAACACACAAGGCAGGGATGGATCCAGGAATTCCGTAAAGAGGGGGTGCCTCTACAAAAATAAAATGGAGGAGGGGAGGGGGTGGTAGCGCACCCAGTGCATTCCCCCTGGATCCGTAACTGCAAGGGCATATTCATTCCATTTGCCCAAAAGCAAAAAGCTTTTACTACTTGCCCTGGCAAGTATCTTAGATAGTGGGTTTGTAGCACCCTGCCCTGCTGCTTTCTACACACACTGCTGTCATTCACATACACAACCTTCGTGAAAAACAATACACAAATTGGTACTATGTGTCTACACTTTGTATGTTTTATTCCGCACACAGGATTTTACATGATCTTTCTAGCTTCTTCTGCAGTACAAATTTAGAGACCTCTTCTCTCACTGTGCACCAGGTCCACAAGATAGCAGCTGTCAACTCAGGTCAAAGATAGTTCATGAACAAAGAAATTGACTACTGCTGAATCACAACTTGTGAAACCAAAACCTTAGCCACATAAGTTGACTTTCTGTGATATGAATTCCCCATTGACTTGACAGTGAACATTCTGATTGCACTTTGAGTCAATACCCACATTGGGCTTGCACCTTAAGAAAAGGACAATTGGGTAAACTTTGCATAAGTCAACATTGCATAAGTCAATAAGTAGCATGGCTCAACAGAGCCTCACTGAGTCCTGTGCATGTCCACTTGCACTCGGTTTACTGTATATCAAAGCCATTCTATTCAGACTGTGATGCACAAAATAGATAAGTTGCACCACAGAAAGGAAATTATATTCTCCAAGTCTTCTTTCAATTTTTTTTTTCAATCATTGGTCGTATGTCATTTGTGCATCTTTTGCCTATGGGCTAGTGAAGCCTAGTCTTTTGAAAATGGAATCATTTGCAATGCTCATCTCTATTAAATATGATGGTTTTCTCTACCATCAGATTGCAGACTGGTGAAAAAAAAAGCACACAATTTCTACGTGATAGTGCATTGTTTTTGCATATCAAATCTGCCATTCTCAAAATGTAGGGTATCAATTGTGACAGAAATTACTGTATTTGCTTTTATTTGGTCAACTGTGTCTGATTCAGATGGAAACTGCAGATGCCCAACGACTTGATGTTACTCCAAGATGTACTGACAGAGTCCATGGCTGTTGAGCCCAGGTCTGGCGCTACTAATATGCCAGCATGCCTTGCAAGCTGGGTCTGTTCTCTCGGCCCCTTCTCTCAACTCGTCACTGTTCTGTTTATGAGAGACCAAGGCCTACAGTAGCAGCACATCTCATCACACCGGCAGCCTTATCTTGCTGTCCAAGACTGTCAACAAATTTGAGGATGAAAATCCAGTATAAGAGTGTCCTCTGAAATGCAGAGCAGTATGATGTTGTCATAGTTTAATGTTGGCATCCTTCAGATCTTGCACGATGTTGGTCTTGAGTTTCTTGGAGTTGGAGACCACGGGGTTGTACTTCTCATCAAAGGGCGCACCACAGGGTACCTCTTCTTCTGACCACTGCTCGGTGTCGCGTCGCAGGACTGTAGGACGAATGATGTCAATGTCCCTCCTGAAGTATTCCATGACCGGCGGGACAATGGTGGGTGGCCCATCAAAGTCCACCACAAAATATCTAAAAAAATAATCAGTGATATTAGGTATATCAATATAAGCTACCTGCATCTACCACCATACTCTATGTTAAAGATCTTTTTTTTTTTTTTCATACTAACCTAGTGTGGACACCAGCCTAATTCAACAGCATGATATGAACCTATAACTTTTCCAATGCCCTTTCTTTCAGTCTACACTCAGTTTGACCTGTCTTATCTGTATGTACACAATTTCTCAGATCTGTTGATCAAATGTCCAGTGGTAAAGTTCAGCAAGGAAGCCTAATATCAAGTTGGCAAAAATATGAATGACTTGTTTTAATGATACGTTATTTCATTGTCATGGTCGCTTCAGGATATGACATTGGCACACGACTTCTGACCTGACATGTCAAGTTCCAAAGAAACATTATAGATTTTTCTGTATTACCACCATAGTTTATACACGTACATGTACAAATTTTACTCGACTTCTGAGAAATATTACTCCAGCTCTGAGACTGCGAGAAATGATTAAGAAATTCTTGATTCACTTCCACGCTGTTTAGATATTTGTACAATTTGATTGTTCTTTCTTTGCACATTAATTGAATTAACAATTGTACATCGAGTGGGTTTCACAGATTATTTCTTAGAGAAAAGCTCACTGGATAAACATTGCAAGCAATCAATACTCCACTCTTGAAGTGCAATCATTATTTTACTGGTGGCCAACTGAAGTCTTGCTTTCTGGATGTAATCAGCAAATGGATCAAAGTCACATCTCTTATACGAAGTGTACCAAAATAACAAGGAAATACAATCACAGAAAGAAAAGAGATAAGGGAAAAGCAGATTTACTGTAGATAATTCTTTCTGCGAGTATAAAACAGCAAAGTGATTCACTTACTTCATGGCAAAGTGGACTGTTCTAATTGGTTAATTATGACAGTGCAGATTTTAATTTGCTATCATATAATGACAACTGATGTTACGCTTTGATATGAAAATAAAACACATATCAAAAATACTTACTGTCCATGGCTGAAGTTCTGACGGTGGGCTCTCATGCGATAAGGCAGCCTCTTCTCTCCCAGGTTCTCAATCTTTCGCACGATGCCGCCATTATTCATGACTTCCGTCAGGGACCTCTTCAGAGCGTCTACCATTTCAGGCTTGGAAAAAGTTTGAGAGATACATAAATTATTACCATCCTTTCATCTTAATTCAAAACAGCATAATTGTAAATACAAAGCATAATTTCTTTCTTTTGAATAGGAGAAGGATGTATTTTGTTGCAAAAAAAAAATGTACATGTACATTGACTAGTCTAGTCTATATACTACAGTGAACTCCCATGTAACGAACATGGTTATAACAAAATTCCGGTTACAATGAAATAAATACTCAGGTCCCAACATTATCGGCTCTATGTAATTTATTTTTACTTTTTGTTTGATTATGATGAAATTTCAATATAACGAAAAAAACTGCCGGTCCTGAGGTCGCGAGGACTTTGTTATGTCACCTACTGATAGGCCGTCCGGCCACTGCACTAACACGTAAATGAATATATAGGACCAACATAATCGCATTCGCAATCGAAGCGCTTGACAGCAGCTTTAAGCTACAACATCGAAATCCGCCACCTGGATAAACTGTTAAATATAAAAACTTTCATAAATTAAACTTCATACCCGTCTCATCACTCTCATAATCAGCGCTACTTCATAGCCCGGCATTTTGTTGCGCTTCTGTGACGGATAGTTCCAGAGTCGAATGAAGATCGTCACGCATGTATCTACACGCGATTTCTTCAGTTCAGATTATTTGGCATTGGTCGTATGAGGGCAGCATGCACAGATTTGGCAACCAATGCAACCCGCAGCTGACTGGCGCTCCGCAACGAAGCTGCACCCTTGGCCCTAGGCCTACGGTACTGACTACCCGCGGACTGCGCTTGGCGAAGCAGCTACGCAGTGGTACGGTCAAGCTCGAACAGTTCGGTGTAACCCAACGTAACCGCAGACTGCAGAGAACTCGAGAGACAGGTATCCTCGGTATTCAATTCAGGACTTAGGAGGATGCGACATTATTACAACAAACGATTCCCCAGGAACCAGAACCTACGTCTCACAGTCACACTGCACTGCAGGTTATTTTGTAACTCGTTAGGCATGTTGGCGGCTGATCGCGGATCGGCTCTGCAAGTGCAACTGCAAGGCGCGAACTTCAATATGAAGGCCGTGCATGTGCAATGACCAAAGCCAATAAAGGCCCAAGTTACAAGACAACAACAAGGTATTACCACAACTACTAACGTTAAACCAGGTCTTAATTTCTCGATTCATCTGATACTTCGGTAACAATCATGAATTAGCTAGTACTAATTCCCAGTACCAGTCCCATATACTATAATGGTGTATTCTGTTACAATGTAGCATATGTAAACAAGTTGACTTCTTTACTGAGCAGGTCAAGACCTGGATGTACCAGTCCCATATACCGGTACTATCTCCTATTATAGTGTCTTATGCTTGCACGCCAACTTGTCCGAGGTCTGACTCTGGGTTTTAATGGTCAAACAACTTCTGCTTTATGATCCTGATAGCTGGATAGTTATCAATTTGTCACTTGAAAGCCTCCAGCTTCCAGCTTACATTTTATGTACTGAGGGACCATTTTCCCATCAAGTATTTTTATGGAACGTAATGAAGTTTAAATCAAGATTCTCTGCGAACAGCTCAAGACTGGGAGTGGATATGCCAGCCCCATAACAGTGTACATGTACTACATTCTACGTTAGTACATGCATGCAAACATACTTTTCTGAGGTAGGACTCTGTCTGAGTATTAAAAGTCAGAAAGCCTTTGTCTATGTTACAGACAGACTGCATAGTCAAAGTTACCACCCTACATCTTATGGACTGAGGGACCGTCTTTCCATCAAGTTACTTCCATATAATTTTCAAGTTTTATTATAACTGAGACTTAGAGTTCAAGAGCAGCTTGAAGTAAAAGTAAAACCAGCCCCACACTTCATTATTTTGTGCCAGTGTACGGTATGCAAGCCAGCCTGAGCTGAGACTGTTACACAACCATGACCTCTCCGCCTCATCCTGTCCTTACATTATTCTCACTTGTCATCAGCTTGTCTATACTGACTTCGAAGCTCTTCTTGCATGACCACATCGATCAACCTAAACACCTAGACTGTTACCCAGCACAAGCTTCAGAAAACACCTCTCTCTGCCCTAGCTTTGATAAGTATGATGTGTGCAACTCGAGCACATTGCTGCTTCTTCAAGCTTACCAGAGGCAACAAAAATCCACCAGTGTCCTCAACTTTCGTTCAGCCAGCCAAATTGCAATTCTCCTGCTACTAGGTGGGCAAGTTGAGAGCAATCCTGGACCAGCTTTTCCATGTGCCATCTGCAACAACAGTGTTGGAGACCATGATCATGCTCTCTTATGTGATAGTTGCAACACCTGGTGCCATACCTCCTGCGTTGGTGTTACAGAGGGTTCGTATGAAGTTCTCACCAAGCTCAGTAGCTTCTCCTGGGTATGCTGCAGATGCCATGGGATAAATGCCGAGTTAACCAACTCCTTTGGCCACTCCGATTTCACTTCACACAACCGTTTCTCATCTTTGGATGCAAGCAGTTCAACTGATGACAGCATAGAGCCCCCACTGACATCAACCCCAACTTCTGGAAGGCTGCCACGTCCGCATTTTTCACCTAAAAATCGTAGGAAAGTTCTCAGTGGTATGGTCATAAATTGCAATGGGCTCAAAAGCACCTTGAAAGTTTCCCAATTTCAAGCGATTTTAGATGACCACAAACCAGATATTGTTCTTGGTTGTGAGTCCAAGCTTGGTAGCAACATTCCAACTTACAGCATATTTCTGAGATGCTACAATGTGTTCCGGAAAGATCGAAATGAGCATGGAGGTGGTGTCTTTATTGCAGTTCACAACTCTCTTACAATTGTGAATTGTCCGGAATTTGACTCAGATGGTGAAATTATATGGTGTAATCTACAATTTACCAATGCAAAGCCGCTCTTCATAGCTTCCTACTACCGTCCACCATCAAGCCTTAGGAAGAGTCTTGAAGGCTTGCATCTTTCCCTATCGAAACTCATGTCCAAACACAGGAGAAGTCATCCTAACATCATCATTGGCGGAGATTTCAATCTCCCTGACATTGATTGGGAGACAAATTCTACCAAAAGTTCAAATCGTGCAAGTCTTCATCAACTCCTGCTAGACACTATGCTAGATTTTTCCTTGGCGCAAGTTGTCAGAGATGTCACACGCCACACGTCAGGGAACATCCTGGATCTCATACTGACTTCAAACCCAAACCTGCTTACTAACATACATACCCAACCGGGTATCTCGGATCATGATGCTGTCATATTCACTTTTTCTGGAAGTCCTAAGTTCACCTGTGCCCCACAGAGAAAGATCTACCAATTTCATCGCGCTAATGAAGACGGGCTCAAAGAAGCAGTAGAAGAGTTTTCCTCTAGCTTCCTACTGTCATCCCCAGAGCTATCCTCGGTTGACGTAAACTGGAAGAAAATCCTTGACTTCCTTACAGAATCTATGGAAAAGTTTATCCCATCAAAGATGAGCAAATCCAGACGGCATCTTCCCTGGATCACACCTGTCCTCAAGAGACAAATGAGAAAGAGGGATAGACTGTTCAAGAATGCTCGAAAAGACCCAAGTACTTCAAAATGGAAACTATACCGTGAGCATCGAAACAAGGTAGCGAAACTTGTTCACCAGGCTCACCAAGAATATGTCAATTCTGTCATAGGAGGCAGTCTCAAAGAAAACCCCAAAACCTTTTGGAGTTATGTCAAACAGTGCAGATCAGAGAGTGTTGGAATCCCATCACTACGTACTGACAGTGGCTTGTTCACAACCGACAAAGCCAAAGCCGAGTGTCTAAACAAATTCTTCCACTCAATACATACCGGATATCAATCCTGCCATTCTGACTCCAAGGGCACCTCTCCTTATCCTGCCATAGGCCATCTTCACATTAATAGACCTGGTGTGGCTAAACAACTACGGAATCTCAACCCGTCCAAAGCTTGTGGCCCTGACCAACTTTCTCCTAGATTACTCAAGCTTGTTGCTGAAGAGATCGCACCAGCACTAGCATTTCTTTTCCAGCAGAGCATCAACACTGGAAAGGTTCCATCTGACTGGAAGTACGCCCTTGTAACACCTGTCCATAAATCTGGTGATAAGTGCATCCCTGCGAATTACCGACCCATATCATTAACATGCATCTGCTGCAAGGTCATGGAGCATGTCGTGCTTAGTCACATCTCCAAGCATGTTTTTAGGTACAACATCTTCGTGAATGAGCAGCATGGATTTCGCCAGAAGCTGTCCACCAACACCCAACTTATCTCAGCAACACACGATTGGGCACATACACTCCAATGCAGGGGACAGACAGATGTGGCTTTTCTGGACTTCCAGAAAGCATTTGATCGTGTCCCCCACTGCCATTTGGAAACCAAACTAAAATTCTATGGAATCACAGGGGATACACTCCGTTGGACAATGGCACTGCTATCTGATAGGCAACAGGCAGTAATTGTCAACGGCTCCAGGTCATCATGGCTGCCAGTGACATCAGGAGTGCCCCAGGGATCCGTAATAGGACCAGCTCTTTTCTTACTCTACATCAACGACATTACCAGTAACATCCAATCTACTATGCGACTTTTTGCTGATGATAGTGTTATCTATAGGGACATCCACTCAGAAGATGACAACATCTCCCTTCAACGTGATCTTGAGGTCTTATCCAACTGGTCCAAAGTCTGGCTTATGTCATTCAATGTGAAGAAATGTGCAGTGCTCACCATTACAAGAAAGCGTAGACCCAACATGTACAACTATACACTATGCAATGAATCCATCCCTAGAGTTGACAGCTACAAATACCTGGGAATTACAGTCACCAAAGACCTCCGATGGAATGAACACTGCCAGGAAAAGGCCAACAATGCCAGCAAAACTCTTGGCCTGCTGCGCAGAACTCTTGCACCATGTCCAAAGACTGTAAAAGAAAATGCATACAAAGCCCTGGTTCTCCCCAAACTTGAATACAGTCCAGAAGCTTGGAATCCCTACACATCACAGTGTGTTGAAAACCTTGAACGAATCCAGAGAGCAGCTGCACGTTTTGTAACCCGGGACTACCGAACGACTACATCATCTTCGAGTCTCGTGAGACAGCTTAGATGGGATCCTTTGCACACACGTCGCCTCCTTGCACAATCCACAATGTTCTTCAAAATACGGCAGCAACTTGTAAATATCTCCTTCCCAGCTTTCATAACACCAGCCCCATACATCAGCAGAAATGACCACAGCCTCAAGCTTACAGTACCTGTGGCCACCATAGATTCCTACAAGTTTTCTTTCTATCCTCGAGCCATCCGTATATGGAACTGTCTACCACATCAAGCAGTAACAGCACAAACCCTTGCTGCTTTCCAAGAGGCTGCCCTTCCAGCCATCCGAAGGATGAAGCCTCCCATTAGTGACAGGATGCTGTAATTCAAGAGCATCTTTTACTTGCACATGTATCACGTTTTAATTGTACATATACTGATATCATCACGTGCACCATCACATACTGCCACTGCACCAACCCATCCCAGTCTAGCTGTGCTTGCAGCTGCTATAGGGATTACTCCATCAAGATCAAGATCAAGTACTAGTAGAACTAGTATAAGTCTACTGGCCACCACACAAGGTTTAATAGTTTTATTGTACGGTATTGAAAAGCAATTAGACCTCGGTCCTCATCTAGCTAGTACTAGTAGTAAAAGTAGTAAGCTAGACCATTTTCGCATTAACCTGATTAACAATGACCAATGTTAATAATATGGACTTGTCTTGTATTCGGTGAAATGAGATTTCATGAGTATTAAATAATTTGTGCACATCACCCCTATGTCAGCTGATGTTGTCTTCCCCAAGAATTTTTTTTGGGGGCCAACAATACAATAGGATTAACACAAGAACTTCATTGCCACCAACTCAAATAGTTAGCTATCCCATCTATAAACTCACAATTTGACAATGGGCTACCTGAATTACCACTCAATACCAGATACCTGAATTTATAGTGTACCTATCACACCTATGATGAACCCCGGTTACCGGTACTTGCTTGTTCTAAAATGTTCATCTGTGCTTAGACAGAAAGATCCGTTTGTCCAGAGGAGTCTTTTATTTTTTGACTTTATCGCTCTCCTCCATATGATCTGTGAAGCCAGACGCAGTCTCTGTGGAACATATCCCCAACAACCAGATACAGACCAATCTTTCGGTGAAATCTGTGCTGTGCACACCTGTATTTTACTCGGATGAGATGTGTGACATTTCCTGTCATCTTGTGGATAACCTTGATAAAGGTTATTTCATTTAGGTAGAACAAATGTTTGATTGGCATCAGTTGTAATTTTTGTCATAATAGTATCCCCTGAACAGAGTTCGGAGGATACTATGGATTTGGCCTCATCGCGCCGCATCCGCCGCCGCAGAGATTTCCTTGTAAGCGCTCTACCAGCTGTGTTTCTTCTCCGATCATCTTCAAATTTGGCGTGAAGGTGTATTATGGTATTAGAGACAAAGAAGCCTATTGTTTTTGGTTATGGCACCCTTGCTTGTTCCGTCTTTATGCATGAAAAGGTAAAAATGTAACAGGGTCTGCTTGTGTTTGCAACGCTGACCTTGTTCCTTGACCATTTTTTATTTTTTTTTTCAAATTTGGTATGTAAATATGTATCATAGTCAAATCTATACACCTATGCCTATTGATAATGCTGCCCTCACTGTTCCACCTTTTACAAAGTCAAAGGCCATCCTGATCATGTGCTTATTTATTCAATAACTTGATTGTTACTCGATGGATTTTATTCAGACTTGCTGAGGAGATGTATGGGTGGTCATTCTACATGAAGGACACAACAGTTTGTGGTGACGACGCCCTTAGTGTTCCGACTTGGAGGCCATGTCACATTTCTTGTATATAATGCTGTATAAGCCACATTTCTTGTCGGATTTTATTCAAACTTGCTATGGAGGTTTATGGGGAGTTATTCTGTAGGTAACGAAAATTTTCATTGCCAGCGCTCTCATTGTTCAAACTTTTATAGGATGACATGTCATATTCCTTGTATGTGCAATATATACTAGCCTCATTTCTCATCGGATTTTATTGTATCCTGTGACAGTTGCCATATTATACAGCATTCTGGCCCAAAAAGTACTAGTAATCCAGATGGGGTATGGGAGACGGGTTCGGGGGATACGTGTGCTGGATTGCGAGTGCTCTAGTTTTTATTGGTGTAATAATTTTGTGATATATTCACATGTAGTTTTGGGAACTTACAATATGGCCTTTTTTACGATCAGTGGTGTAACTTTTGTACTCGGAGGGTCAAAATTTCAAACAAAATATTTTTTCATTATTCTGTTTGATTCCTATTTGAAAGTATTCAAATTTTTGAAAAAATAACATTTCAGACCTTAAAGCTGAAGGGTTATTGGTGTAATTTAAGGAAAACCCTGGCACCTGAAGTAAATTTAAGCAAAATTTTGCTTTCATGAATTGCACCATATTGACAAAACTCTGTAGTCAAACTTCACCATGCAAAGTTTATATGGTTAACAACAATATATAGTTTGTGAATCAAAACTATTTGGGGGTTGAATATAAAGTGAATTAAAAAAAAATACATGAGATTTATAAATTTTTGCTGAAAAATACCAATTGACATGTAATTTTTAAGATTTTAACTATTTATTGAAGGGCAGGCCAGGTCAAACTCTTACTATAACAAGTCTTTAAGAAGGGCTACCTTCCTATGTAGGTTAAATGAAATTCCAATCATTTCTTTAAAACTTGGATTTTTCACACATGGATGTTTCGGAGGTGACAGTTAACATATTAGAATGTTTCGGAGGTGACATTAATACTAATACTCACTTATTTTGAGAATAAGGGACAATAACACAAAAACTTCTTCTTTTTATCAATGTTTTTGATAATTATAACTCGAGAACAAGAAATTAACTCCTGTTTCAAGCAGATAAACCACACAGAACAAGTGTTTTTCTACACTTCATTAATTAGCATGGGTACCGGTAGTTTGCCTTCCATTTGGACGAAGGATGTAAGCTAAATATTGTAATCTGAAGAAACATGGCATTCCATTTTCTACCTTAACTTGAGATGAGGGTGTGAGATCATTTTAGTAATGTTTCTTTGCTCTCTGAACATTTTATTCCACAACACCAGGGAAGAATCACTTCGTTTCGGAGGTGACATTCAATGTTAACATTGTGTTAAAATATTAATTTACAGTAAGAATATGATGGACATAAGCTAGATATTGTATACCAGAAGAAACATGGCATTCCATTTTCTACCTTAAATTGAAATGAGGGTGTAAGATCATTTCAGTAATGTTTCTTTACTCTCAGAATATTTTATTCCACAACACCAGGGAAGAATAACTTTGTTTCGGAGGTGACATTCAATGTTAACATTGTGTTCATGTATTCATATAGTATGTCCCCCCCCCCCCCCCCCAAAAAAAAAAAAAAAAAAAAAAATTACAATAAGACTTTTGCATTGATAGCACCCAATATGATTAAATCAACTAAATTCTACTTTGGGGTCTTAAATTATAACATCTTAGCTCTATTTTGCAGAAAGCCCCAGTCAATTTGGTTAAGTGATCTCAAAGAAATGTGGATTGTTATAAAGGATGTCAGGAGTCTGATTCTTCCAAGTTCAGTACTTGGATGCTCTTGGAACTGCATATTAATGTGTAAACACATGCAGAACTTGGAGGGAAGGGATTCCTCACATGCTCTACAAAAATCCTCAATTCTCTTTGACCTCTGAAGCAAATTGAATGGGGTTTTCTGTAAGGCGTGGGCAATGAGTTATAGTTTCAATCCCTTACATTGTATTTTAGATTGATTCACTATCTTTAAAGTTATTGTTGCGGAGGGTACCACTGTAATTTTTTGGCAGGGACATACGGTATGAATACCAAAAGCAAAAATTCTTATTTGACTTGTGTACATTTTTGTTTGCACATAGTTTTATAAATAGATTAATTCAAGGATGTTCATGAATTCTTCATCATCCTTGATAGCCACCATACAAATGTTATAATACTGGTGAAAGGTGCTTGGTTCATCTGGGATAAATTTTCTATGTACCACACCAGATTCATTTAAACTGTTGACATTACTAAAATATATTTTACATATCATTTTGAATTGATTGAAAATTACCTGCAAATCATGCATATGTATTTAACAGTCACTTTTGAGAGTAAAAAGTATATGATAAGAAAAAACATTTTATTGTTTTTGAGGTGACACAACACAGAGACAACCCAACTTATCAGGTGTTAACTATTTAGTGAACATTCATGTCTTTCTTCATGGCTTTAATTTTCAAATATAAGCTCTTTCTTTCAGTTCTTACTTGTTATTTTGTTTGGTTATTCTCTTTCATGATAATGGATACCAGCTCATATTTTGTTTGAGATTGTAATTCATACTAATCTTTAACAGGTTTTTACAGTTTGGTTAAGACAACAGTTTGTGTTTCCCAGCTGAAGAGAGCAGCATAATGCTTTTCTGTGAACTTGAGGGGAAAATTTGTTTTTGTTCAGTAATTTTCCCCATCAACTTCACAGAAGGTCCCGGACACAAACTGGTCTCAAATAAACCTAAAAGGGACCGAAACTGGAAAAGGACAAGTTAACCTCAATAGACATGAGGGTTGAGTAAATATAGCAATATTAGTAAAACACATCGGTGAGAGTTTGAGGAAAGTTAGGCAATCCGTTCCAGAGTTATGGATTTTTAAAGTTTCTGCTCAGTCAAAGCTGAATGAGAAGACTTCTATAGCTTGTGATGTCACATGTGTACAAGGATATAGAGAAAGTATCAAGAAAATTCAACATTCTGTATTTTCACTTTTCTTGCATAACAAAACACATGACTTCTCTCTTTTGGACGGCAGGGTGAATAATATTGCCCTAAAATACATCAGAAGCAAGTTGAAGAAATGTGCACTTTTTTCAAAAACTAAAGTTTTGTGAAATTCACTTATATTTTCCTTATATCGTTGTATGCATGTGACATCATACACTGTCGTAGTCTTCTCATCCTGCAGTGATTGCGCAGATACTTAAAAAACCCATAACTTTTGAATGGATTGTCCAATTTCCCCCAAACTTTCAATGATATGTTTTACTGTTGAACATTTGCATTCACTCAATCCACATGTATATGAAAGTGGACTTGTCCTTTAAGAAACCATTTTCTTTTCCTTGAAATTCCAGTACTTAAAGCCAAATTCTAAGATAAAACATAATAACAAAACAAGGTAAACACCTCATCAAAAGTACTGAAATAGAACTACAAATCTTGTTTGTTTTTTTTTAATCTTTCCCTTTCCAGTCCTTGGGAGTTGTTCCTCTGTTCACTTTAGTTGTCACATAACTTCAATAATCTTAAAAAATACAATGTCATAAACAGTTTGGTTCAACTCGGAAAATGTAATAATTATTGTCATATTAACAAAAAATCACATAATTTTGTTTATGATTACCACATTGTACTTGGAAAAACAACAACTATGAATTCAAGAACAAGTTGTGCACCAGCTATAGGCATGTGGCCTTTTTGTGGAGTTTGATTATTTGATGATTTTTTTTTTTTTACATTCTTTTTTTTTTAAGATTAAAGAACTGCCACATGTATTACTTTGGTATCAAGGGAATTCTGGTGAGCTATGTATACAAAAGTCACTTCTGTTGTGATGATTTTGTAGATATAATATGTATTAGAAAATATTAATAAATAGTGAAAAGGAACTGAAGTCTTGCCTTTCACTATCACACAACAATATGGTGTTAACAGACAATGTCACCTCCGAAACACAGGAAAAAGCAACCTACATGGAAAGCTGTGATTGGTAAATCTTCACAACTAAATTGCTTGTTGGAAATCAAGCTTCTAAGATGAAAGCATCTATATGTTTACTTAACTAAAGCAGGAGAAATGATCTTGATTACAATATTATATATACAACAGATGGGTGTATTTTGTGCATTCTCATTGTTAAAAAAAAGTGAAAAAATGTAAATTTGCCCTAAAACGTACAGTCTAGTAATAAAAAAAAGAGTGAGAGTGTGGTAGTTGATTTCTCCACTTTGAGACTTATGTTACTAAAATAAATGAAACCATTGGTGTACATGATATGGTTTCTCTTCAACAGAAATGAACAAAAAATCTTGTTAACAGTGTTTTGTCACCTCCGAAACAGTAATTTTTAGTTTTTATTGAATCTTTTATTAATCCCTAGAAAATTCTCACTTCCTGTTGCCATATTACTATTGTCATCCAAAAGAGATTCCTGTCAATTGGACAGAATCAAACAAAATTGCTTTGTCTTCGAGAAATTATCAAATATAATATGCCTGTTGTTTCGGAGGTGACAAGTGTTTCGGAGGTGACAAGTGTTAACGGAAAATTGTAAATTGCTCCGAAATGAAAACAACAGGCTATATTTCTACTACCTTCCTTCAGAGATAATGTGAGGGGATATGTTACATTTTTGCAAATGTAATGTATAACTGATGTCAAGAATAAAAAAATTAAATACATAAATCTGTTGTCTCGGAGGTGACAGAAATGTTAACGGAAAAGTTACATAAATTTATAAACGCTCACCAAAAAATGATAAGTTATTTGAATTGAATAATCTTTAGATCAAAGTTAAGTCAGATTGATTACTATTCTGTTTTGATGGAAATTAGCAAAGTTGAATTTTATAATTGTGAACAAGAGCTAACTCAAAAGAGGGGTTAATTGTTAACGGAAAATGTCACCTCCGAAACATAAAGTTTGGACAATTTCAGTATTTAAAGAAGACAAAGCAGAACCTGGTAAACATAATAGTTCTTAAAGTTGGATACCTGTCTATCACAACAGCAACAAAAATAATGAAAAGGAATAAACAATTTAATATGCTAGCTCTAACAAAAATACTATGTCAGAGTGAGTACACCAAAAGAGTTGGATTTCAAGCATGTAAGTGCCTGCCACATCTGAAAGAAAAAGAGAGGAAAGTTCATTAAGGTACCCAAGGTAGACACTGTGGATGGTAAGTTTATGAGAAAAAATAATGCATATCTGTCAGTGTATAAGAAAGTTATACACCAATTAGTGCCAATACTGCATTTTACACCACTGATTGTAAAAATGGCCATATACAAAGTTTTGTATTTGATTCACATCAATATTCCGTGGAAGGAAATCTTATGGCAAATGGAGGATTACCTGGGTAGATCTGATCTACAACGTGTAGCTTAGCTACACAACAATGAGATTCTAGCCTGCACCTCTATAAATATGCTGATGACATGTGGCATATGGAGTGTGGATACTTGATGATGCATTTTATGTGTTTTAAGTAAAGCAAGGTCTATTGGACGACATTTTAAAAGGCTACCGTATATGGTCAGATTGCGTGCTTTGCTTTTATTTTAGCTACCTACTTTGGTGTCTAGGTCAGAGCCTGTTCATTGATCAGGATTGAATCCGTGGCTGCTCGTGATCAATAGCCTGGGCTGATCTCATTCAATATGGAAAGTGATATTCTAAAAGTCTGTAAAACATACATATGGCAGGGAGGGATGCCAACTGCTGGAGACCAAGGACTCAATGTAGCGGTTACTCATAGTCAAATACATCTTCAAATGCTCGCACAGCTTGATAATATTCTTAAAGGACAAGTCCACCTTCATATACATAAGGATTGAGAGAATGCAGCAATATTAGTAGAACACATCAGCGAAAGATTGAGCAAAATTGGACTATCCGTTCAAAAGTTATGAATATTTTAAGTATCTGCGCAGTCACTGCTGGAAGAGAAGACTACTACAGTATATGATGTCACATGCGTACAACTATGTAAGGAAAATAAAAAGAGAATTTCACAAAACTTTACTTTTTGAATAAAGTGCACAGTTCTTCGACTTGCTACTGACATACGCTATATGTTAAGGGTAATATTATTCCCCCTGCCTTCTGAAAGAGAGAAGTCGAGTGTTCTTTTGTTATGGGAGAAAAATGGAAATATGTTGAATTTTCTTTATTCTTTCTTTATATCGTTGTACTCATGCGACATCACAAGCTATAGTAGTCTTTTCATCCAGCCGTGACTGAGCAGAAACTTCAAAAATTCATAACTTTTTAACGGATTGTCCGATTTTGCTCAAACTCTCACTGTTGTGTTCTACTAATATTGCTGCATTCACTCAACCTACATGTCTATGAAGGTGAACTTGTCCTTTAGGCATTCACTGAGCATGCTGAGACCACATCTTCTGGAAGAGAATTAAGACAACATGAAATTTCTTTCACCCAAAGTGACCTGTCCAAGACTCATACATAAAAAGATAGCTAAAAATTTTTCAACTTGCATATGAAATTGCTGCCATGCCACATCTACTACTGAAACTGACAAAATGCAGATGACTTTGTACTGCCTTTTGACTCTTAAGCTTTTCTCAGAATACTGCATGCCAATCAAAGCTAATGGAGCAGGGAATGCATTATTCCTCTGATGAATCAAAATTCAATGCACATGTAACCATGATGGGAGCCTCTAATGACTGGAAACAAATTATGTTACCAAGGGCTTGACTTACAAGTTAACATTTTGACTCTCACTATATTTTGATACCCCTCATAGAAATCTTCACACGGCACTGAAGGGATTCTACCATCAACAAATGATGAAGTCGACGTGATATTACTGAGAAGCTGAATAGACAACCATCATACATCACAATGAAGAAGCATCAGCAGACAAATGTTCCTGGTAAGTTTGTGGAAATGTTTCATTCTCTGACTGTGTCATGAAGTGCAATCAATATAAAGATTGATCAATTGGTAGTCTGTTGTTTACACATAGTAGGTGATATTGACTGCCTGTTGGGGCAGTGTCTCTTGCTTGACTAGTACAGTGGTTGCATTGGGAGTTGTATCCAGGGGATTGCTTAGTTTGGACTTTTAAAATAAACACACGTATACTCACACACTCCGCAAAGAAGAAGGAGAAGTAGAAACTCCTGATATATGGAAAAAGAATGTTTTCAAGTATGGTGAGTCTCATGGAACTGCTGTAGTGAATTTTAAAGAAGAAATGTGCAGTTTTTTACTTCAACATTTTGAGTAAACATTTCAAGAGTCCATCATGGAGTTATCGGGTTGATACTATAAGTAATATACATTATACAAGGCTTTAATAAGAATTACCCACCTGAAAATACGTCTGTACATTTGTAATTAAAGACAGTTTGAAACACTCCAGGCAAAGCTGAATGTGTCCAAAAGTTACTGTGGACAAGTGATTGATTATTGCAAATGCCTGAGCGAGTAATGTGAATTATTTGATATACCTTGTAAAATGGTAGCAGGATTTCAATTCTGTGGCGGCCATTTTCACAAGATTCTGTTTAGGAACCACCAACTCCTAGCTAACTGAACCACGTTCAAATTTCATAATCGTATTGTGGATACAAACTTTTATTGGTTACCAGCACTGAGCAGTGATATGGAACACTTTCCTACATCAGTTTAGATTTTTTGAACAGATAGTAAGAATTCGTGAAGCACTGAAGACCATTTTTATTGTTGTTGGTTGTTGGTTTGTTGACATACACCGTACAAGATGCTTGTCAATTTGCACAATGTCTGCCCACTTTTGCCGAGTTGGGATTGTAGTGTCTGTCAAACATTTTATGCTATAAGTTCTGTGTGTATCATTGTTATCAACATGCTTCATCTTGTATGTGTGATTTCTTGTGTTCCAGTGTCCAGAGAGATGACATCTCCAGTGAATTATTACAAAGGGAGTGCTAGGAGAGGACAGGGTGTAGGTTTCGCTGCATCAACTAAAGGTAAGAATCTCACTTTGTAATTTGCATACTGTCTTGTAAGAACATGTAATATTCCACCCCTTGTAACTTGAAAGGGATGGCATACTCTGTAGTTTTGGTTGAGATGGGGGATTTAGATTTAACTTTCTTAGGGATGATTAGGAACCACTAATGAAATAATAAAGAGCATACAATTCTAAGAGACCTGTATTCAAAGTTTATTTGATGAAAATTGGTTTTGAAGTGGCTTAGATTTCCCAAAACAAGGTAAAACAATGTGGTCCTAATGAAAGGTTGGACCAATCTTTTATTAGGACCTCTTTCTTTTTGGATATCTCGGTTATTTTAACCTGTTGAAGACTACATAGTCCCGAGTATACTTGGGGTAGGTGTCTATGGCAAATGCGTGTTGTAAAATCAGCCCGTCTCGAGACGGGTTAAGAGGCAATTTTCTTTAGTGAACTAAACTTTGAATTCCTCCTAGAATTGTATGCTCTTTCATATCATATACCTGGAGGTTTATCATTTTCTCACAAAATGTTGGAAACCTGAAGCCCCATCTCGACCAAAACTATACTACATGTATCTCTTTGGCTTGCTCCTCTTCTAAGAGGAAGGAATGATCATGTCTGTGTAAAGGCGACTCCCACTATAATGAAGTTGTCGGGACCGGAAGTTTTCTTCCATTTAAATATCAAACTTTCGCTATTTTGTATAACCGAACAAATAAACAATAAAGATATAGAGCAGATAATGTTGTGTTCTGAATATTTACTTCATTGTCACCAGAATTTCGTTCTAACAGTGTTTGTTATAATGGGAGTGCACTGTACAACATAATGTCAAGAGGTACACATGTACCCCCTCTCTGAAGCAAGTACTAGGTTGACCCTTTTGTAGTCAGAGCATCTTCCCACCCCACCTTCCTGTATTCACCCCAGTACACTTTGCTCCTCATTTTCATATTGCTGGTTAAGATTTGACACAAACAAAATGGTGCTCTGTTTATATATACAATGTATTAGAGGTGACCTTTTGTTTTTGTTTTTCGTCATGTAATTTCACAATATATTTTCCAACAAAGGTACCCTGATTCTTTGTCAAATACTTTATGTACATTATCACCAAATCAAAAGAGTATTAAAGTGATCTTGATTTTTTGAGTGTTTAGCATTGTTAGCCCTGCAAGTGTGTGATTTCTAACATCAATTATTGCAAGGGGCATAGGTGAAGTTACATACCTATTCAGAAGAGCTCTGCGCATAATTTCAAAATGACAATTGTTTTGCAGAACCAGGCAACATAAACTGTAATGATCGAATAAGCATGTACAGTTAAAAAGGGGGTGGTTAACGGCAGTAGGGAAATGTACAGTAAGAAAATGTTCTGAGTCAGGAATACTGGTAGTGGAGGTGATACTGATCAGTTTGTTTTTATGAACTACTTGTACCTGAATCTGATACAGTAATAAACTGTATGAATGTTGATACGACTGTCTCGCAGGCTTAACAATGTAGACATGTAACTGTGTTGCCTCTGAACACCAGAGGGCGCTTTTTGAATTGTTGCTGTTTATAGTAGGCTACCTGATGTATTTACAAGCTGTGTTTACATGCTGCAGATTAAAAAGAGTCTAACTCTATTTACACAGGGTTTCTTTGCTCCATTATATACGTGTACATGTAGACATGCATTGGTCCTTCATTTTTTAGGCTAACTTGTGGCTTACGGTATTATGCTTGCAGTATTGTATCTACACTCGTAGAAAGTTTGGATTTCTTTCTTCCTACTGACAGTTTAGAAACTATAATACTCATGACAGATGATAAAATGTCACTAAAATTTGTCACTAAAGCAGATCTGTTATCTATTAGACCAGTAGATAGTAGATCTGCTTTAGTGGAATAAAAAACAAAACAAAAAAACAAAAAAAAAACGGAAAAAAAAAACAACACCCAAAAAACAAACAGACAAACAAACAAACATACAAAAAACAACAAAAACTGTGTATGTACAATGTAGCTTCTATCTATTAAAGCATACAAAACAGGTTCCACTCTGACTTAATATCAGTATTTCAGCTTTCATAAGTCTCTTGTTGCAGTTTGATCTTGAAAAAAAGAAGAAGAAACTTTCTGTCTAAAAGTCAGCATTTTTAGGATTGTGATATCTTCAGAAAATGACTTTGAAAACCATCCTCTGATTCTATTGAACTGATATCAAAGAATAAATCACAAATGTTTACAAACACAGTCTAAAGATATGACAAGTTCCTGTTGAGTTGAAGAACACAACTATAGAACATTTGGCAAGCTAATGTGATATCTGTACATACATGTATGAAGTTGAATCTTCCTCACTTTACAGATGTTCTAGTACAAATATACATGCCAACATGCAACCTTTTTAATCATTATATTTCTTATGCCTTTAATGTACCAAGAAATGTGTGATCAAGTACTCCAAACAACATGTTACCAGTTCTTGTAGCATTTTTTTTTCACAGTATCATTTTAATAAGATATTAGCATTATTGCCATATTGTTAATATTGTCAGTTTTATTCCCATTATAAGAATATACTAACAAGATTATTGTTGTTAATGTCACTATCATTATCATCATGATACTGAGATTATATTTTTTTAAATCATCAATATGATTCTCATTGTTGCTATTATTTTGCTACTTGAAGTGCATTGAGGTTTAAAAAGTGTGTTTCATGATGTTCTGATGCAAGCCTTTCCTACATACATTGTACAGTATGTGTGATATGTCACCTTCCTCCACTCATATACCAGCATGCATTGCAATTTAGTGTCAGCCAGTGAATTAGCCTAGTTGGTAGGAATGACAGTCTTTCCGTGATCTGTGATCATGATCCTGCGAGTATGTGAGGTATATCTCAGGGCCACTTTGTATGGTAATCTCTGCTACATGTATGTAGTGGATTAAAGAAGCACCAGTGTGTGTGAATGCCACTGAAATATTTACTAGAAAAGCAATCAGAGAGCGTAGACCTCCACCAAGCAGCTCATTTCCACCCATACATGCATGCTGAAAATTGCCAAATTTCCCAATAAAGCCTTTTGTTTACGTCATCAGCTTTCAGCTACGCAGCGCCTTTACCTGAGCAGAGCATGCTTTAGGGCACGTGCATGCAAACCTCGAATGCGCAGCTTGTACTCCCAAGTTTATTGACCCTATCTGCCTGAATATCAAAATCCTTCAAAAATCCACACAAATTCCCTGATCAATGCCCAAATTTAATCACCTATTTCTTGTGTCATTATCAACTTTTCCTGCAAATTTCATTCTAATCAGTTCACACATTTTTGAGTTCTTTTGCAAACAGACAAACAAACAAACAAACCAATATCAATTAAAACATAACCTCCTTACATGGCGGAGGTAATGATAGTGAAATGGTTTTTGAAGACAAAGCTCTTCAAATTAACCCACAATAGGCTAACTTCTGTTCAAGACCCAAAGGCCTCTGTCTGTGGTTAAGATAGTGTCTAGATCATGTACATAGTGTGGTAGTCACATGAAGATTGAAGATTTCCCCTATTTTCTGTCATTTATCAAAGACCTAATTTTTGTGAAATGGGCTGGACAGAGAATCTTTCATTATGAACATAAGAGGATTTAGATGATAAAGACTTTTGTAGCAATTAATTCAGGCAGGGCACAGAGGATTTTACATTGTAGAAAGCTTAGTAAAGTGACATTTCCTGAAAAAAGAAGGGAAAATGGGGGGGGGGGGGAGAGATATGGAGGTTTTGAAGAAGATGAAGATTACCCACTAGAAAGAGACCCAAACTTCTTAGCACTATCCAGAGCAAGAGGATTTTATTGACTCCCTCTATAGACACCTGCAAGAGGTACCAGTGTTATGTAATTACTCCTTTGTTTGCAGAACAGTTATAATCATGGCCTGAGTGCTGTTAGGGGTCTTGCTTCAAAGGAGGATGGGTTCTGAGATGTTTGAGCTAAGGATAAGCCCAGCATGGTGCAAGCAAAAAAAAAAAAAAAGGCAAAAAAGAAACAAAACAAATAGAAAAAAACTCCTCTACTCTCCCCCCCCTTTATCTGTGCAAAGTAAATACCCTCCAATATAGAGAGACGAGCGCATCTTTCCAGCTGTACATAATGTCAGGGTATTGCTCTCGCATTGATCACTGGAACCAGTGATGAACAGTCAGTCAAACAGAGCAGAGTGGAGGTAGATGAGCTCCACTTCCAATGCTCATGGTGAGCTTTTGTGATTGCAGTATCTGGGGCAGGAACGACAGTGTAGGGCTTTGCTGGAATAAAGCTCTGATTTTGTTAAATTCGATGTGGATCGAGGTTTAGGATTACCCGGTGCTGTTCAGGAATTGCTGATTGGTTTGTGTAGTAATCCATGATGTTTTTTCTTGTGGGAGCAAGCTGCATCTTACCAGCGGAGGAGGACATCCGATCAGTGGAGAAGAAGTTCAATCAATTTTTGTTGCGCTGTGTTTGGAGTGCCTATTGATTGTGGAATATTTCTTTAATGGAAGCGATTCCATCGTGGCTTATGCATGCAAGCTGGTGGCTGTTTTGATGCCATATTTAAAGGGGGAGGGGAGGCAAGTACGGATGTACATGATGGATATCAGGCGATGTGAGCTGTGCCATTTGATACAGGAGGAAATATGTGTGTGCTGGTCATTAGCTCAATGACTTGTGAAGTCATCTGGAGGAGCTTGCTGTTTTGAGATTGTTCTCCGTGCTGGTCATTCATCTGTACATTGTGCATTATATTGGCAGCTTTTGCAGGGCATCATATGTAAAGCTTTGTTAGACATTGCCTGTCCATTTCACATTCTTTCCACTGGTTGGTTTGTCAATTGTTGTATAGTGTAGAGAATTACAGCATTGTATGTTTGCAGTTTATTTCCTTGTATGAGTAATATCAATGTTGCTCGCTCTCTTCTCTTGATATACAAAATTTGTAGTATAACTATAAAAGAATTATTCTTAAGAGCAAAACTTATTCTTGTGATTTGATTCAATGACAAATGCACCATTGTAGAAATCTTTCACCCTTTCATCTTTGTTGCCCATAAACCTATTGCATCATGCAAACATATAGCACTTACATCTAAGAACAATTAGGCAGAATCAGGAGAGAGCTGTGCTCTGAAAATTCACTCTAGCGCTTTTAAGACAAATTATATATGATACAAACTGTAAATCACCAAATCTGTCTTTATTGGCACATTATATATTCAGTCAAATCAGTTTGAAATATTGTGGTTGAGGAAGAGCTAGATAATATTCATGCATGAAATATATGGTTTTACATCGGGAGAGATTGTACGAAAAGCATTCAAGGGCCCACCCTGTATTTCTATTTTTCAAACTGTTAAGAACCATTTCAAAAAAATTTTCTCCCTCTCTTTCTCATCTCATCTCACAGACAGACAGACAAACAGACAGACAGACAGACAGACACACACACACTCACACACACACTCTCTCTCTCTCAAAATACGCAAACACAGCTACACACACACACATACACACATATAGTGACTCAATATCATACACCCAGCAAATTGCACAGAATGCACGCATGTAGCGCCCACTTCCAGGAAGACAACATAAACTAGGCATAACACAGTTACGAGGCTCGGGGACTGGTTACTGCATTATATTGCCTGCAGAAAATATGCATCCAATTACGCCGAAAAATGAGGCATTCATTATCTCCCCATTACACCGTTGCCCTCGGCGACTAAAGATGGGCTTTTCATCATTATCTACGTACCCACTCTTGCCTGCCTTTGCCCAGTGTATGCTAATATATTACCTGTATGTCAATTGTGTGTGGTATTGTGTGTAGGTTATTATATGCCTGAATCATCACCTGCAAGGCCTTATTCATATTCCAATAAGGTGATGATGCCATATGGGTGTGTCAATTACCCCTCCCCCTTCCTTTGTCCGGTGTAAAGCAAAGGTTGGAAGCATCTTTTGTTTTATACACTCATCATATTGATTTTTGTATCACACAGAGCCTGTATACTATTGTATACATATAAAATGTATGACTAATGATGAAAGTCCTTACCAGGAATGGCACAGTATGTGTGTCAGTCTTTGTGAGGTAATCAATAAGATAAAGATTACCCCCTGTCTTTTCTCTTTCTATCTGTTTGTTTACTATGTTTGTCTGTGTGTCTGTCTGCCAGCTGTAACACTGTTCTTTTTTCTTTTGTTTGGTACTCATCACAGAAATAATATTTCATCTTTAATAGCCACCTATAATTTAAGAAAATGCCATATTTATTTACATTATAATTGCTCTATTTAGATTAAAGAGAATTGCGCAATACTGTAGTACATTCAGTATTTTTATGAGATTAGAGACACATCCAAGTTTTTGGTCACTCTCACAAATAAAGTCTAAAAAATCTGTGTGCACTCTTCTCTAAATGCAAGTACCAAGGGTATAAAATTTGTCTTTGACTTCTGACATTCATGAATTTGTGTAGATAATACTTTCAAATGAGGTGATATGATGCATTCTGTAGAAGAAAATGACAGAGCTATCAAATACTGTAAGTCACCAAACCAAATAAGTCAAGTAAATCACAGAATATTTGTTCACCCTTTTCTCAGCAGTTTATCATTATCAGTGGTCTTTTGTTTTGTTCTTTTTTTTTGGAAGTGGCTCAATGTCTTTATACACAATTACCTGTGATGATACCTCCTTGTGGATAATACAGTGTACATGCTTATTACAGGAATCTTCCACTTTACAGACTTGTTTTAATAGCCTCATTGAACAATGAATAGAAAACAACAAGGGATAAAATAGTACAGATTTTTTTTTTCTGGCATGCAAATTGATTGATTACCCCAATCATATATTTCTTTTTTGTTGTTGCTATCTTTATGGCCCTTTACAGACTTATTATGCATCTCGTAGCAGCTGAGTAATGCAATTTAGTCGTTGTCCAGAGCAGCAGCTGAGTGGAAATTCTGTCTGCGTACCGTCCTGTATTTCCTGGTAGCCTAGCAACAGCAGACCGATGCATTCGTGTGTGCATGGACCTAGTAGGTCCATGGTGTGTGTGAGGCAGAGAAAAAGGCAATTACTTTCCAACGTTAAATGCCAGCTTTTTAACCACCTGCATCCGTGCTTGTGGGTACAAATGAGTGGTAATTTAAATGTCAACTTGGGGGAAAAAATATGAGCCATATGATGGCAGATCTGTCCTGAAAATCTGTACTGAAAAAAAAAAAAAGATCTGGTGCATTAGATGATACATTGTACATTTACATGTAAATGGGTTGTAACTGAATTAAAATTTCAGTGCTTCTTTCTATACTCTTGGGAATACTCATTGTATCCATACTTTCTTTATTACTTGTAAACTCCCCAAATTTCCTACTACATTGTACATTTACATACTGAGGAGATGTCAATTACTGATTTGTGAAATTTGCATTCAATCGTATTTTGATTCATCAGGTCTTATTATCATTATACTTAATTACCAATGATATGTAGTTCATTTACTATACTAATTACTCTTGTTATCATTATTATCATAAGTCAGCAAATGGTATCAACCAATGTGCCATATGAAGAAGAAGAAGAAGAAGAAGAAGAAGAAGAAGAAGAAGAAGAAGGGGAAGAGGAGGAGGAGGAGGAAATGGAGAAATATATTATGTGCATCATAATGGGCATCTGTAACATAAATTTCAAGTATCCAGCATCATGTTCAGCAATCACAGAGCTCTTTGAATCTAAAGTGTTTAGGTACAGTATGTATTGATAACATGTGATGCATACAGCTGTACAACTACACGGAACATTCTATTTATAGGTCTTGAAAGCTTTTTTGAGTAAAATATTCATGAGGTTGAATACACAACCAGATCGATTTAAAAAGATTGATATTTTGTGCGTACTGAATTTATTTCAGCAGCAGTGATAAGCTATGACAGTGCATCAGTATGGCTTTGGGTGCAGTTCAGTATCTTGGCTGCCATGTGATACTAAAAAATGGGGGAAAAAACAAACTTACAACAACAACAACAACGAAACAAAAAACCATCTGTAAAATCATTACTATTACAGTGTAGATGCAAAGTGCACTGGCCCACAAAGCAAGCTCCTTTTTTCCACGTGACTGGTTTGGTATGAAGGATTTGAATTTAAGCAGTGGATTTTCTTCTCAATCTCACTTTTGCAAAAATGTGAACAGTGCTTTGGAAGAAGAGTTTTTATTGGCAGAGGCTGTCAGCTTGAATGATTTTAGGGTTGACACTTTTGTTTGCGATTGTGACTTTGTCAGTCTTGGGAATTGAGCATTCCCTACCCTTTGTCCTGTTGGTGACTCAGTCTCGACGTTAGAGAAGAGGAAGCATTATGTATTTGTTCTATTTTAATGTGGACTTTCATCATCAATGTGTTCAAAGTGTGTTCCATTCTTACTTTATAAAACAGAGTTCAATAGATCTGCAGTCGTATGCCTCAAATATTAAGACAGGAGAGGGGTTCTTGACGAGGTGTGATATATGCCATCACAACATCCGACAGGAGTTTGGGACAAACCTTGTTTAGTCTCCAACGTACTGTACAGTACAATACAGATGAATATATGTCACACTTTTACTTCGGGTATTATGAGAAGCATTTCCTTTTGAAGTTAAAGGACAAGTTCACCTTCATAGACATGTGGGTTGAGTGAATGCAGCAATATTAGTAAAACACATCATTGAGAGTTTGAGGAAAATCGGACAATCCGTTCAAAAGTTATGAATTTTTAAAGTTTCTGCTCACTCAAGGCTGGATGAGAAGACGAGATGAGAAGATAGCTTGTGATGTCATATGAGTACAACGATATAAAGAAAGAATAAAGAAAATTCCAACATATTTTCACTTTTCTTGCATAACAAAAGAACACTTAACTTCTCTCTTTCAGAAGGCAGGGGGAATAATAATTATTACCCTTAAAGACACCCAGTCGCGAGGATACATGGACATATTTCAGCCGCGGGCGGCAGCACGTAAACTCGCTTCCGAAGTTGCTACGAAGCGAAATGTGTGTGTGCGCAAGACATCCCTAAAGCAATGTATCGCGCTATAGTATCTCGATTGCTCGCGATCGCTTGCTGAGCGCGGGACAGTACGTTTTGTGTAATGTGAGTGATGTTCGCATGAGCTAGTAGCTAGCTGCGTATACTTCGTACGACTACGCATTCTCTTCATCGCATCGTCGATCGTCGTCACTAACTCGTCAACTATACTGTAATCATCAGATCAGATCAGATTAGTGAGTGCAGACCACATCATAATAGATAGGGTGGCCATCATGGACGATGACACATCGTCATGGGTAGCGGATATTACCGCCGAGTTGTCTATTCTGAACGCGGACGATTGGGTCGGAGACCCTGCCTGTATACATCATGTACTTGCCCTGGCCTGGCGTGTGTACATAAATTCAGGACGGGGAAGCGACTGTGCCCGTGCAGGGCCAACGGCCAACGGCCACAGTTGCACTGCACATTTATGCAGTATTTTTGCACTCTTCATTGTTTTACTAACTAATATGAAGAAGGTGAGCGTTGTATCACCTGCCTGGAATATACTATATGTAAGAAGCAATGCCGAAACCCTTTCATTTGACTAGGTAAACTCACAGTTATAGTTCTGTCAGCTTAGCCTGGTGTGAATAATCTTTAAAAAAAAGACACACACACACACAAAGTGAACATTAAAACTCATAGATAAGTACATGACAAATAAGATGTAATGCCTTCTTCAGACAGGAGCATAAAGAAATTATTGTCTATCTCCCTCTTACACAAACAAACAGAACACTATTGTCTCAACAATACAGTGTGAAGGATAACCATTATAAATAAACCTATCACAGGTATCAGTATTTGAGGTTATGTGTGAAAAATGCCCTACAAATTAATGAAAATCGCGGACAGTAGACCTTTGTCCATAGTCAACTCAGTGTAACATCGCAAAGCCATTGTAATGGGTTAGCTTTCTACCAAACACTGATTAAAATACCAATCAGAGGCGTACCTTTGATCAACAAATAAGGGATGTGCCACGGATACCAATTAATCGTACTTGATGAAGCTCATACCTGTACATATTAGCATGTTACAAACTGATAGGTTCATATTGCCCCTTGACCTATGACCAATATCTGTATTAGAATTAAAACAATGGATTCTTATGAACTGTTGTTCATCAACAACTTCCACACCAATCAACATCCCTATTAGACACTCCTATATGAAGATGTGAGGGTAAATAAAACTAACTTTCACGTACAAGGGTATTGTACGTACACTACTGTAACTCTGTAGTTACTACCACTGACCTGACACTGTCGGTGTAACCAAACTTTAACGAATTTCAACTGTAAAGGATCAATTTTTTTTTTCTTCAGAATTTACATTTCAACATACTTGTAGAAATTCACATGAAAAGATGTACACTTCACTGGATCACTTGAATTTGGTTTCAAATTATTGGACCAAATGCATTGGAAGTTTGACTATAAATGCAACATAGATGCCTGAAACTTTTGCCAAGCTTATGAAAATTACAATCTTTATCAAAATTCCTTAACCAAACTTAAAATGTAGGGCCCCTAAATATGATGAAAGAGGAGACATTGCTAAATCAATGGGGACAAACAGTATTTGAATCGCAGCCATGAAATCTGGCTATGCAAATTTAACCTGGATTGTTGACGCTAGCTGCTCAGGAAAGTGACCTCTCTGTATCTATCTAGATTCTACATTTGCACATGAAATACTTTAAATTCTCTATACTGTGATGACAAAAAACTTACCACTACTTGCGATTCCCTGACTAATGACATTTGCTGCCTACTGCTGGGTCAGTTTTTAAGAAGCGATAAACTGACCCAGCAAATGTCATTTCGATTACGGCGTTATCATAATTTGACATAAATGAGAACTTAGAGAAGTTTTTCGCGGAATTATACATAGAAAAATAGGCCTACTTGTCGATGAAACGCAAAGGCCCTAGCAGTTAAAGATAGATTAGAAAAAGTCATTCCACTTCAATCATTGATTCATGTAATAGACTTTTAGTTCTAACGTTACTTACACATCATCTGGATCTGGATTCCTTGAAGTTGTTGACTTGGTCAGCTGGGGTTGCTTGATTGGCGTAAGCCGTGGCATTACAATTCCACCGTGCATGCCGTAACACGAATTTGCACATTCTAAATTCCTGCAAAACTGTTCATGCAACTCCAGCAAGTGGAAAGCAAATTTTTCATCGGCACGCTGACGCTGAAGCTTCCCCCTCTGCCACTGGTCTCTTACTTGTCCTAAGCAGGGAGGTGAGAGGAAACCTCCCTGTCCTAAGCATGCTAAGAACACGTCTCTCTGCGTTCTCCACTCGTCGATAGCGTCAAACAAGTAGATACGTTTTACTCGAGTTGGACGGCTGTTTTGATCTCCATTGTGAGGTTTCATTACTAAACCAAAGCCAAGGCTAATCCGAAACAGTACACGCATACCACACACATTATTGATATTGACATACCGGTACCGACGACTTTATACCAACTTTGTTATGTTCCGATCCGGCCCAACATACTGTAACACAGCTGACGCAGCAGACAATTGCCAATGAGATCAAAACAACCCGCCATATGGCCATGAGCATTGCAACTTGCTATACATGAAGTTTAGAGTTTTAATATTTCTTCATCAAAGCATATTTATAAATACCAAATATTAAACAACATAATATATGAATGATTTAAAATATTGTTATATAATATTTTCAGACATTTTAAAATATTATTGCTTAGATTGCTGAAATTGGCACCATAGTGCAAATAAACAGAGACTGCAGCCAGATACGTACGTACGTACACCACACAGCTCTACTGTTGTGTCGCGACGGGGACCCGTAGGAGAGATTTTCATGCACATGGCTGTTGTGCAGTTTTGTGCGTGCACCCATTCGGCCCCATTCGGTAGGTATTCGGGCGTCCATGTTGAAATTACAGTGGACGGCTCGCACGGCTCTCGTGCCCCATCTGGTTTTCGCTGGTGCGCTGCGTAGCGTCGTGTTCGGCATTCGGTACGTACGGGGGTACAATAACGGGAGGAGCAGCTTGTCGTGCTTTTCTCCTGAGCTGCGAATCGCCTGCGACGACCGATTGCCTTTAACATATGTCAGTAACAAGTCAAAGAAATGTGTACTTTATTCAAAAAGTAAAGTTTTGTGAAATTCTCTTTTTATTTTCTTTATATGGTTGTACGCATATGACATCATACACTGTAGTAGTCTTCTCATCTGGCAGTGACTATGCAGATACTTAAAAAAATTATAACTTTTGAACGGATTGTCCGATTTTCCCCACACTTTCACTGATGTGTTCTACTAATATTGCTGCATTTACTCAATCCACATGTATATGAAGGTGGACTTGTCCTTTAAAAAGCTTTGTATATATTTCATTTCCTCTTTGATTCAAGACACAACATTTCTGATCATATAGAGTGGCTTTGAAAAATGACTGTACATTGTGGCTGAATTAGATAAAGGTGAGGATATAATACAAAGTAGGGAAGGCAAGTACCTCTTCTGTACCAGCTATAGGTAGTCAAACATTGTGAATAGTAAATTAATGTTACTTTGTGTTTCACTTTCTGTAGAACTGTTCTATTTGGTGAAAGACAGCAGTTGCTGCTCCTGATCTTTCTCCTTCAAAATGAGTTTGGCCTGGTTGCAGTCTTCAAAGTCTTGAGACAGAATACGAAATAGTTTATAATTAACTTATGCCAAACCTACATACCATTTAGATCCAGTTGGATGTAGGGGTAGTTGTCAGCTCAAACTGTTCCTTCTCAGTGATCTTGGGAATGTTAATTGAACTTCAACGTTCCTATCCTTACAATTTTGACATAGTGCCAGGGCTGGTATGCACAGGAGAAAATTCTGTAATATATCATGGATGAAAGGAACGTGAAGTACTGCCAGTCCGAAACATGATCACCGCTACTTTTTAATTAAGACTCCGAAGACAAACATGAGAGGGCTCAAATTGCTATTAAAACACAGCTTGATCCTACAAAAGTGTCCAGATAGGCACGTTCACACACACCCAAAAATGTTGTTGTTGGGGGTTTTTAAACTCAATTATTGCAAAGTGATGCAAAAACTGATGATCATTGTGGACACGAAAATTGGTAATTTTTGCCGATGCTCCTCTTGATGCAGACATCACTTTATCTTTATTTTTTTATTTTTTTAAAAAACCCTCACAATTGGGCTGATTCTTGCATCCTGATCCACAAAATCAATTTCTAACTCATGTGTGTGATTGGGCCCGCTGTGTTTTTCAGAATCCTCCAGAACCCAGTCAAATTATTTCTTTTTTAATTTTTGTGGATGACACAGTAGTTTGTGCTTTCCATTTATGGATGTTACCTTAAAATTTTAGTTTTGTTACTGATGTGCAGGGAATAGACACATTGAAAAGGAAACTTTCTATGAAATGATAAAACTAACAATTTTTCCAAGTGAAAGATATTTTCAGTCTGATGATCAATTCAGCTGGTAGTGAAAATGACCACCGGCATTCCATTCTGAGGCCTTGGGAAGGTGTCTGCCAGGAGTTTTTGTTTGGATTCGTTTCACAAATATTGTCCTTCTTGGGTTTCACAGTCAATGGCAAGAAGGCCGTGTGTGAGTATGATGTGTGTGTGTTTTTGTTACCTATACATCCCAGTTCTGGTTCTTTCCCACTGTTGGGAACAATCATGGTATCTGTATATCTGCAGATGCCATAGGTAGTGGTGTATCAAGGGGTGCTCCCAGAGAATTGTACCTCTGAAATTGGATGGTTCACTTTGATTTTCTTTGGAGTTTCTCTGTGTTCATGTGACTGGACTTGATTCTCTCAATGGATTTATTGTAATCAGTCTCACTCTGGAACAATAGCGTATTACAGTATTCAATTTGCTCTTTGGTTGTGTAAACTTGTCAATCTCTACATTTTCATGGGGGGGGGGGGGGTAAGAGAAGAAAAATCTGTGGTTCGACTGATTGTTTTCAAACTCCATTATGGTAATTAGGCACTTGTGGTGGAAATTCTCTCCCTCTGTATCTCATCTAGTAACTTGCTGTCCTAGTTATGGTTGTCATATTTTCACTTTAAATTCATTGTGTCAATGTGTAAATTGCCTTCAGAAATAAACCTGTTCACACTGTAAGCTTTGTCGACAATGTTTGCATTGAAGAATGTTTGATGAGTGTGTTGATCACGACACCGTCTGGGAGTTCCCTTCCAACGAGGAGTGTGTAGGTGTGTGAGTTAGGTTGTACTAGCATTAATCACCGTGATGTCATTCATTGCAGGGGGCTGATTGGACCTCGGAGCTTGTTGTGGGATGCATTTTTATGACATCACTGAACTTTGAAGTCTCCTATAAAGGCACTGTTCATTCTGGGTACCTGTGAGTTTAATTAATGTAGCGCTATCAGATTTTTAGTGCTATCAATAAGATTGGTCCTGTTGTTACCACTGGCTGTCTTGTGCATGCACTGTTAGTAGTTATCTCACAAGTTGGTCCTGAGGTGGTTAAATTCCAGCTGCTTAATTGCTTTGGTTAGTGGCAAAGTTATAACTTCGGGCAGATACCAGCTGCTTTCTTCTAAGTCTGCCAGCAAGAATGGTGACATGGCAGTGAGCACTCTACTACACTACTCGAGAGTGGGAATGTGCCTGCAATATTTTTGTTAATCACTCTGTGCTAGTGTGGATTCAGACTTTTGACAACTCCTTTGCTTGGGATTACCATGGAATACGACCGCATTGCGAGGATTTGAGATTTGAGGAGATTCTGCTGCTTCAGCTTGTGCAATATGAGTTCCGTGAGGGCCGTGAAGCGGAAAGTGGCGCGGAGGAAACACCACGACGATTTGGACCTCGAATTAGGAGAGGACCGCCACAAGGTCTACCACAAACAGGACCAAGGTGAGGGCTTTCTCCAAAAGTACCTCAGCCGCTCTCTCCAGAACCTTGACGAACTTTACGCTCTCGACGATGATGGCGACGTTGACCTCGATGATGGGTCTGTCACGTCCCTCCCGCTCACTGCAACAACAATGACAGACAATGAGCAAAGTGATTATGATCACGATTTTTCAGGTAAATTGATGTGGTAAATGGTTTGGCAGGATTACTGAACAATAAGGAAATTTTCTTTTTAATTTTATTTCTGTTTAAAATGTAATGCAGAAATTTTCAATAACATAATGGAAGATTTATCAGGTGATCACTTCACTTCCAGTGTTACTGAATAACAAGTAGTAAAGAAAGGAGTATGTTATATATTAAAATGATTTTGAGAATTTATTTTAAAGACACAGAATTGAGTGATACAACATGCTCCCTGAAACACCATCACCCATGAATGATAGGACTGTAAAACAATGAATGTTCGCATGCATTTTAATTTCACAAATTTCGCGAGAGCTGAGATATGCAAAATTAAAATACCTTTATAGTTCTTGTGTACACTATATGCATTAAAGGGGCGTTCCAGACGATTTTCATAATTTCACATCATGTAGTACGTAAATCAATAGTTCCATGTTTTGTAGATCTGTGGAATTTATTGTGATTCTTAAGCCACAGAGAAACAAAACTTTGAAAAACCAAATCACAAATTACACTGAACAAGGATGATGACATAGAGGCTCACATATTTAAAAAATGTAGCAGTGTAATTTCCATTACAATACTGCTTGCTTGTGAGATCACCTGTGTATAATCTATACACACCTTCTTCTTTTGTTCTGCTTCCTTGAGCCCCAACTCATGCATTCTTATGGTGACCCAGCCATGTCATCATCCTTGTTCATTACAATTTGTTTTGAATTTTGAAAATATTCTCATTCTTCATCCAAATTATCATAAATTCTGAAACCCTGTCCTCAGTATAACTAATTTATAGTTGTTCAAATGTAAAAATCTGAAAATCATCCGGAGGTCTCCTTTAAATGTTAGAGGCAACTCAGGAAAATTTAAGGCTGCAAATACGGCCATTGGCTCTCATTTGCGAAAATTTCATGCCGCGAAAATATCGTATTTTACAGTAGTTACCACAAAATAAAGTTTTGCCTGAAAAAAAAACACACAAACACACACACACACAGGATGAGAGCCATTTCATGTTTTATAAAAGTGTGCCTTGAACACTTTCTGTTTACAGTCATAGAAATGCAAAATGCATTGTCATAGATGACTTTACTTCCATGTCCTTATAAGTTTGGTTTCACTTTCAGAGCAACTCCTTTTGCTTAAGATTTATCAAAATTTTTGGTGTAAACTAACCCTATTTAAATCTTTTCAAATTAATTAGCCTGTAGGTATACTCAAGTACTGTTCAAAGAGAAAGATTGCAAGTGTTATAGAAGAAGGGTATTATCACTGATGATTTACAAGGAACATTGTTATTTTATCTAGTAGTCAAACAATGTGTACTTTGTAGCTCCCACTGCTTACAGTCGCTGATAATCGGGCAAACGTCTCCATGGCAACCACGCCATGTGACAGCACATGGAGGTCACAGTTCAGTTCAGTTTGTAGGAATCGAACGTCATTATCTCCAAACCTTTGAAGTTTAGATTTTTGTCGTGAGTAAACACAGCGGAGTTTGGGTTCTTTGCTTGCATGATGTATCATGTGTGTGGAATGTCAATATTGGCTTAGCAAGTCATCAGATACATGCATTGCCAGATTATCTTCCACCCCCATAGGTTCCCCCATCCCACCACCACTACCACCATATCATTTGAATACCCACCCACACATTTTAGGTGTATAAATCCGTTGTAACTTTACCCACACCTCGATGAGATTACATCATTGTCTTCCCATCATATGGTACATAACAAATTGTGCTTGGTCTGACCAGGGAGGTGGAAACTCTTCCACCTCCCTGGTCTGACAGTACTGATGCTTTATATAAGAGCATTCTCTGGGTACCATACAGTACTTCATTCAGATGTTCCAAGTCCAACTTTCATTGCCAATGTACAGTGCTGTGACACACAGTCTACAGTAGGCTTATTAATGCACAATAATACATAATTTGTATTATTGTACATTTCACATGATAGTGTTTTTTTTTTTTTTTTTTTTTCATGTGTGGTTTTTTTTTTTTTTTGGTCATACTGATATCCTGATCCACCATGTATCATTTTAAACATTCCTGGGGTGACAATTAAGACCTGGTACAGTGTTTCTCAATGGACACACAGTATGCAAAAAAAAAAAATAAAAAAAAAAATAAATAAATAAATTTTGAATATCAAAACTACAGATGTGAATTGTAAGACATATATTATAAGCAGTGAACTTGTGACAATATTTCTGTGTGATTTGACAGTACCATTGATGTTATTTTGCAAAAATGTTGCAGAGATGAAAAAAAAAAATGCTCTCCTGAAAACTGATGATTTTTTGTAGGTACATTGTACACGTACATGTATGTACAAGGTTTTGTCACCCGAGGGATGATATGTAGTTCCTGATCACATCAACATTATATGTGTAGGTTGCACCAGCAATTGCACCAAAATTGTTGCAAACTGACTGGTTCTCATACTGGATATCGTGTGCTGTGTATCTACACACTGTGATGACAGCTGTGTGAGCTATGCATTTGGATGATCTGCATTATTAAAAGCAGTCCAGTATGAAGCGGGGAAATCAATAATTTACCACCGCTGTTGTGGAGGTCTCCTACTACAGTAGAGCCATATGGCATGGCAGCCATCACACTTTATTCCTCTCTTTAATCATGCCTGTATCCTTGTGGCTGCCCTCATGAATATTCATGATGTGTCCATTGTCATTGGAAGTATTAAACATCTGGTAGATTGAGCAGACCTCTGACAGCTGCAGTGTGTATCATATTGATGATTGATACTGGTTAGGTGTGGTGCATTGAAAGACCATTGCGTGTACTGATAGAGAGCTGAAATTGCTTTTATAAAAAGGAATACAATGATCAGTAATCCATATTCATGCATAGAATTCTGTATGCTGTTTGTTATTCTTTTGGACTGATTTCCTTCGACTTTGTGCAACTCTTGAAACACATTTTTACCATAATTATGAATTAAGAAAATGAAAATTTATTGATTTTTATTAGAATCATCCTGATTTCTTAGTGAATTGGTACAATTGTGTAGCAAGGAAATATGAAGTCCTGTTCATACCTCTTCTTTCATTATCTGAGTATACAAAAATTGAATTTGTTTTCTGCAGTGAATGGTTAATTTCTTCTCTTTTGCAATGGACTGTTGATGTTTGAAATGTGAGTTTGATTTTATGAACATTATATCAAGATACTCTAGAGTGAAAAACTTTCTGCCATGTGAACTTTGACCTGATATTTCACAGTCCTTTTCTTCACTTCCTGTCACTGATATTTGGATCAATATTCCCTTTTGAGGTTTACAACAGGCTGCTGACAGAATAGGTCTACATCTATGTAAGATCAAACACTGCTGTACCAGTGCCTACTTTATTGTAGTCCCATCCATAGTGTTTATCAGTATGTAGACCACACTAATCTGCAGCTTTCAGTTTTTATTCAGTATTTCTTCATATTTGTATGAAAGCATTATACCTTTTATATTCATACCATCAAAAAGCTTACATTATGAGAATTTCAAAATTTGTTTTTCTGTATTTACAAAGGCTATGATGGATATTTTCATTAGCGATTTCTTTTGAATTTATAAGCGATATGACTATTCATAAATATGTAAATCATACATAAATGTTAAGATCATATGACTTCACATAATTCATGACATGACACTGATTGACATCTCATTGAAAGACCATTACTTTCTCTTTGATAGTTTTCCATAGTTTTCTTCTCATAAGTGTCAGTGACATCACCCTGAATTTCAGATGGCACAGTTTGTGAACGTACATGAAATAGCCTCTGGCACCGAAAGCTTATAAAGTGCATTACGCTACCGGCAGATATGCGTAGATTAAAGTATATTTAAAAAGTTGAAATTTGAGTCTATAACAGGGCAGAAATAGTGGGACTTGGATAAAGCTTGATTGGCTGTAAAATGTATTTGAATTTGTTTGTTGTTATTTATTTATTCATGATTTTAATTTGCATTTTGGTGTGTATTCATACAAGTATTGTCTTTGTACTTCACTCAGCAGACACTTGTAGATCTCCAAATGTTGAGGGTTGGATTCTAATTGTTATAGTAATGGTTAATACACTATTAATTAATGAAGGATGTTAACAAAATGGTAACAAGGAAAGGCAATCCGCATCTTAAAGTACTTACACAATCTTGACCTGTTCATTCAATACCGGTACTACAGGTCCACACTACATGTAGAATTCAATGTATCGCATAATGAACAATTAACTTTGTTGTTTCAAGTCCCTAACTGACAGTGGAGACCGAAATATTCTGCGGGAAGTATTTATAGAAATGATTAAAAAAAGACACACACACACACACACACACTTCATTGTGGAACTACCTAGATCTGTCTTTCCTCCTTTCTACAGTTCTCATACAAAACACTAATCCGTGTCCCACAAATTTAGCCAAAAACCTTTCCCGCTTTTCAGTGTTACTCCAAGAGCTGGAATTGGAAAAAGCTTTAGCATGAAAATTAAGTTTGTAAGGGTAAGATATCGCCTGACATAGTTATAAAAAGATACGCATTGAAAAAAGAGCATTATTGGGGTCAGGCATTGTAACTGTCAGTGAAAGGGATTACTTCTGCTTGACGAGAGGCGAGAGATAAATTCAAGGATTAGTCTGGAGTTTTACTGGATTGTAATCCCTGGCAGGCGCCTTTCTGCTTTCCTGATTCACTGAATGCAGCGAATATGGACAGGGAATTGAAATAAAAATCTGACTAGAGAGGTTTTTTCTGAAGCAGTCAAGTTCAGTATTTTTTATTTGACTTATCGTTTCTAGTCATTTATTTATTTAGCATTTTCTATATTATATTTATTATTTATTATTCATTTATTTTTATTTTTTTTAAAGGGGTGAGGCATGTGTACTTCCATGATGGTTACTTCAGGGAATGTTTAACAATCTCAAGGCTTGGAAATGTGAAAGTTTTTTTTTTTCCATGAGGTGTATAAGTAAAAACAAAAAACTGCAAAATGCCAGCAGATACATGGCATCAATTTTCTCATGTGTGCTGCTCTGCTAGCATGATTGATTCATTTTGACAGAGTCACCTTTTTTGCTTCATTTTATGCTCAGATTACAATCTGCATGCAGTGAAGCATGAATAAAACTTCAACCGAAATTCAAGTTAAAAAACAGCTGATAGCCAAGTACCGAATATCATCTTGGGCAATGTGTGATTTTCTCCATTCCTCACTAGAACAGGACGGATACTTGGATTGATGGGACACACAAGAGTTTTTTTTTTTCTTCACATTGTACACAAACAAAATTGCCATGAAAGTGGCATGAGACTGAATTTTCATATCTACAGTGATTGTTGTTCACTTATTAATGATGCATGACTATTGCCTTGTTTTATTACATGGTCCATGGACATTTTGACAGGAGACATGCGCATGCGCAGTACTTGAATACCTGTGAGAGGTGTACTTTCTGACCCAAAATACCATGGTATTGTGTGAATGGGAAAGGTACCAACTGAAATACTGTGATATCTGTTATCATGGTATTTCACAAATGAGAAAGGTGACCACAAATTACCATGATTGTATTAACCATCATGGTAATTCTAAGACTAATGCACCTAATGAGTCAGTATTGTCTTTAGTCTTCCCTATATCAGGCTTAACCAATTATATTTTTTGGTATTTTGTCTTGGTCTGTTCTGCAGAGACCCGCTACCAACCTCCCGTGGCCCAGGTCCTGCCAAACAACAACCAACTGGATGGAGACCTTCCTGATGACCAGTTCGACCAATCAGACCCTATCAGGCTTGGCGGATCACCCAACATCATTGGTATTGAAGCTATTTCTATGCTCTCCCTCATTTGGATGCCAACAAGGTTTGGACATCTATGTAGTATGATAAATTTCAATGACCTCAGACCCAGAAGTTAAAAAACAAAACAAAACAACTTCTTGTAAACTGGTACATGCCTTCATTTTGTAAGGTCTGCTTAAAGATGATATAAAGTTTTGGTACCTCAAAAGTTTCCCTGAATTTCCTTGTCTTAGTTTGTGTTTCAGGTTAAAGTACCTTTCATATAATTAACACTGTGAGACTTACTCGCCCCAAAGTGCTCTTATGTCTTAGTAATCATGCAATAATGGTTTCGTACCAGAGCCGCCGCCGTTCAACGGCGAGGTAGTACACGTATTGTATGACACCATTTAACTGCGAACAGCAGCGTGCAGTCCCATACAAAACACGTGTACGCATACCTAACTGCGACCAGCAGCCCCATACGCATAGCTTTGGGGCAAGTAAGTCTCACAGTGTCAGTTATATGAAAGGTACTTTAACCTGAAACACAAAAATTCAGGGAAACTTTTGAGGTACCAAAACTTTATATTATCTTTAATATATTTGCCTTTAAGGGAAATTCCATCCTGCTGTTCTGTTACATGTACTTTGTGTTAAAAAAAAGGCACACCCACATAAAAATCAGAGAAGCAGATCAAAGTTGTTTTTTTTTTTTTAGGGGGGGGGGGGGGGAATCACCCCCATAAATACTGATATTTCCAGTAGATTTATGACATGTCATAAATCTATTGTATGTTGCATGTTACACTTTACATGAGCAATAGCTTTTAAAGCGGAAGCTTTAAGAAAGAGGCAAAATGAATGATGAGTGTATGAATGGGAAATTTACTTTGCATGTAATTAGAATGTGTAGAGATAACATCGAGAGAATACATCCAAACTATCCATCATGGTGTGAAAATATATCAGCTGTTCATTATGGTAAGAAACGAAGGAAATATGAACATTGAGTAAGAGTGAAAACAGGATCCTCAATTCATTGGTATACTGTATACACCATACATGTATGTTAAAGTGTGTCTAAATTTTTACGAATTGGGACTTCCAGACGATTTTGCGAGTGGTTAAATTTGCGATCGTAGAGTACAGTTACTGAACGGAGAAATGTATGTGTGCACATCACATTCATGTCGGGATCAGAGGCAATATTTTCACATGTCTTTAATTTCGCGAAGAGCACCTGACTCGTAGAATTTTTGAAAATAAAAACTTGTGAGATATTTGGCGTATATATTTAATACAGTACAGTATTAACTTACAGTGCATACATGTAGGATGTCCTAAGTAGTCAGTGGCGAATGATTCATATGCCACCAATACACTTGTGTTACACAGCGCGAGTACCAGTATGCCGGTGCATCAAAGACTGATAACTGTATGTGAAACAATACCACCGGTAACATTGTCACGAGATAGAGCGTTTTTAAACGAGGTGTTTTCTTTTGTTTGTTTTCAGCAAAGAAGAGAAAACATTCTCTGTACCAGCAGAGTTTGCTGCATGGTAGTGTGGAGCCACTGGTACATCACAGTACTGTAGTACCACAGTGTTAGCATGTTTCAGAGATCTATAGATAATACCTGTAATTGGAATGTGAAGGTGTGTGACATCTCTGCTAAAAGTTTTTTCCACATCATGGAATTGATAGCTGTTCTTTCATGATGAAGCACCGTGACTTGTGGTAGAGCTCCCACATCAAAATTTGGTGACAGCGAATGAGAGGTCTGAAACTTTTTTTGTTTTTGCATCACACAGATTTATGCCCTGGACCAGTGGATATGGGACAGATACTTTGTGCTTCTTATAGATTGCTTGTACTTGGCATAAACTTTGTGGTGGGACTTTGACGTTAGAGTGAATCTTGCATGCTCTGCATTGGTGTATCAGGCAAATATGCAGACAGGTCTGCAAGATGAGACAAAGCTGTCTGTAAATTTTATGGGATCGTCTTTGACTGGTATGTGCTGAAGTGCATGCATTCTGTTAGCTTGGATGAGGTGGATACTGGAGTTGGTTTGATTGTGTTGTGTGACCCACACTACGCAGACAGCAAGTGACAGCAGGAACTATTTAACTTTTATAATGCTTTCCAAATCATTCTTCTCCCCAGACATCGGAGGAGGGCCCACCACCAAAGAGAGGTTGAGTCCTAGGGGGCGGAGCGGAGATGGGCGCGAAGATGTGGTGGCATTCCACGACGGTCCCCACGGTGACGGACCAAAGATCCTCAACCATGGTGCAGAGGACCAGTTTGAGGCTCTGGACCTGGAGTACACCCTCAACCAGACGGACTTTATCCCCAATGCCACGCTGATGGAGGTCAAGGACCCTCGGATACCGGCGGGCAAGGAAGACTCTACCCAGTATTCTCCCATCCCTGCCCATCACTCCCAGTCTGTTTATCAGCAACGGAAGAGTCCTGTGCACCTCCGTCGGCACCCGCAGTATTCCACGGCTTATGATGCCACCCAACACACCCAGCCATTCCAGTCAAACCTCCACGATTATCCGCAGTACCCAGACTATCCCACCATGGATCCGGTTGCCAGGACAACGGGCTACCCAGTCCCGCATCACACCAAGATGAACCTGTCCCAGTGGCAGCACAACCTGGACTCGCAGCTGAAACTCCAGCAGCAGATGCAACACCTCCAGCTCAATCCCGCCGGCCACCCCTCCTCAATCAGTGGAGGTGGCCTCGGCCTGCACAGACATGCAGCAGGAGCTGTATATACGTTGGGAGATCCTAATGTTGGACTAGGGGTGGTGAGCACCGACACCACCAACATGGAGGGACTGATAAGAGCGAAGGAAAACATGTTACATGAAAGGAATATCATAATTGAAAGGTGAGCAGGTGTTACAAGATCTGTATCATTCTCTCGTGATTTTACAGCAATGTGTTTCAACCAAAGTAGGTTTGTAGGTTACATTGAGGTGGCATAATTGATTTTAGTGTGATGATACTACTACAACATTCCTAACCTGTCATAGTAAGTGTCAGTACTTTCTGTTCACACAAATCTATTCAGAGAGAAACTGGATAAAGCTTAATCCAAATCACTGATAGTTCAAAGTCCCATACATTCATCTTCATGTGGATATTTGTAAGAAAACAGATTTGTGACATTTGCCCAAAACTGTCGTTATAACAGAGAACCAACACAAATAGTGTGAATTACTGATAATATTACTTTACGTTATGAAACTAGAATGACAGTTAGTCATTCTTTGGCAAAATGTATAGGGAGGAGTTACTTTCTTTTCTGTTTTTAAACCCTCCATGCATCCATCCGCTGTTTAATGATGTTATTGTTGAAGTTTCACAGTGTTATTCCAGAAGATTTTCATGAAGCTTTCCCATGACTGCACACAGATGTTCAAAGTTCTTCTTTCAAATTTCTAAAGAAGAAACCAAAAACAACAGAAAGCAGACAGGAAATGTATTATAGTTCATGTGCATTTGGATTTGATGAAAGATGCACAGTTAAAGGACAAGTTCACCTTCATAGACATGTGGGTTGTGTGAATGCAGGAATATTAGTAGAACACATCAGTGAGAGTTTGAGCAAAATCAGACAAGCCATTCAAAAGTTATGAATATTTGAAGTTTCTGCTCAGTTACTTTAAAGAAAATTCAACATATTTCCATTTTTCTCGCATTACAAAAGAACACTCGACTTCTCTCTTTCAGAAGGCGGGGGAATAATATTGCCCTTAACATACGTCAGTAGCAAGTCGAAGAAATGTGCACTTTATTCAAAAAGTAAAGTTTTGTGAAATTCTCTTTTTATTTTCCTTATATAATTGTATGCATGTGACATCATACACTGTAGTGGTCTTCTCTTCCAGCAGTGACTGCCCAGATACTTAAAATGTTCGTAACTTTTGAACGAATTGTCCAATTCTCCTCAAACTTTCACTGATGTGTTCTACTAATATTGCTGCATTCTCTCACTCCTTATGTATATGAAGGTGGACTTGTCCTTTAAGCTGTTCATTCCCTCCCATTCCCTTCAATTGCCAGACAAAAGCTGGAGATTGCCCATCTACAGAAACAGAATGAGGAGCAGGAGGCCATCGCTAGGCAACGGATGTTTGCACGCTCTAGAGAAGATGGTGACATGCTCTTCTTAAAGATGCAGGCAAGTTTGTTTGTTTTTTAAATTAGATCCACATTCCGTCTACAGAAATATTTTGTCCCACTGTTCATAATCCTATATTTCATAATGCTGCAAGTCGTGCTGACTTGCAGCATTTTGTTTCAATTTGCCAACGTGCTTGAGACTTTCAAATATTGGTGTGTTACCAGAAATATGCTGGTATTGATAATTCCACTACCATGCTTTCACAAAATGAAATGACATGATTTCCAGGAAAATTACATCATACTATGCCAAAACTTTAAATGATACATCAAAAGTAAAATAATAAATGAAATATATGTTATATATCTATGAAATATAATGTCAAATGCTTTCTTTCCAGAAGTAAAGTAGCAATTCCATTCTGTCATGATATGAAATGTTTGTGTTTTCAAAGGATGATTAGCTGCTACTACCACAGTCTTACAATATGAAATGGTACAATCAAAATTAGATATCAGATGGTGCGTCTCCAGGAATTTAATATGACTTCCAGTCTGTAACTGTGTTTTCTCGGCATACCATTAAAGTAATAATCCCACACTGGCACAATATCAAGTGACATGTTTCCATGGATACCAGAGAATACTATCACATTCCATGGTGTGATATTGTTGTGTTTCCTGGATTGTTGAGCTATGTCACCACACTGTCATGATATCAAATCTTGTGGTATTGCCATGTCAGGACTTGGACATCGAACCATGTTTAAAGACAGTGCCTTTCTGCAGCTCCCTGAAGCTATGAAGGAATGATGTCACAGTAGTTATTCAATTATTTTCTCAGTTTATAATTTATTTATTCATTCATTTACTTATATCTACTAATATACTTTTTGAATCATGTTTATTCATGTATCAGTGCATTTTGGTACTTCAATCAGCTATGCATTAATTTACTTATTAAGCTATCATACTTTTATATCTGTCTATCTGTCTTTCTGTCTTTCAGTCTGTCTGTCTGTCTATCTCCATTATTCCATCCATCTATCTATCTATCTATCTATCTATCCATTCATCTGTCTACCTATCTATATCTATCCATCCATCCCTCTATCTATCTGTCTATCTGTCTATCTGTCTATCTATCTATCTATCTATCTATCTATCTATCTATCTATCTATCTATCTACCTATCTATCTATCTACATATCTATATGTCTGTACATTGTGTGATTACAGGAATACCAGTATTAGATCTAGCTATCTATTAATTCATTTATCTGTCTGTCCATTGTTTGATTACAGGAATACCAGTATGAGATCTATCTAGCTATCAATTTATTCATCTGTCTGTCCATTGTTTGATTACAGGAATACCAGTATGAGATCTATCTATCTATCAATCAATTTATTCATCTGTCTGTCCATTATTTGATTACAGGAATACCAGTATGAGATCTATCTATCTATTAATTCATTTATCTGTCTGTCCATTGTTTGATTACAGGAATACCAGTATGAGATCTATCCAGCTATCTATTGATTTATCTATCTGTTTGTCCATTGTTTGATTACAGGAGTACCAGTATGAGATTGCCTCGCTGAAGGCCCAGCTGGCTGAAGTGTCCACAGCACGAATAGCTGAAGGAGACCAACTTAACCGCAAGCTTGGGTGAGTGAAGGACCTGTAAAGTGCAAAGCCACACCACATTTGAATTAACTACATCAGATAGAGGAACATCGTACAACTACTGCCCTGTGGCATAAAAGTTGAAACCAAACATAAGTCTGAAAATCAAACATAAGTCTCTGAATATCCAGTTCTGATTGACTGACACCTGACTTATGTTTGATTGTCGGTACCAGGTCCTGTTGCATGAAAGTTTAGATCATACGTAAGTCAAAAAATCAAACACAAGTCTGTGAATACGTAATTCTTATTGGCTGACACCTGACTTATGTTTGATTGTCAGGACCAGGCCCTGTTGCATGAAAGTTGAGATCAAACGTAAGTTAAAAAATCAAACTGAAGTCTCTGAATACGTAGTTCTTATTGGCTGACACCTGACTTATGTTTGATTGTCAGGACCAGGTCCTGTTGCATGAAAGTTGAGATCAAACCTAAGTTAAAAAATCAAACTTAAGTCTCTGAATACGTAGTTCTTATTGGCTGACACCTGACTTATGTTTGATTGTCAGGACCAGGTCCTGTTGCTGTTGCATGAAAGTTGAGATCAAACGTAAGTTATAAAATCAAACATAAGTCTCTGAATACGTAGTTCTTATTGGCTGGCACCTGACTTATGTTTGATTGTCAGGACCAGGCCCTGTTGCATGAAAGTTGACATCAAACATAAGTCTCTGAATACTCAGCTCTGATTGGCTGATACCATACTTATGTTGAATTGTCTGACTTTTATATTTTTTATACAACAGGGCCAAGAATGATTGAAGATTCATCAAAACTGGACATATCATGAAAAACTCTGTTTGATTTTAAAGTTTTACAGGTTTTCACTGACCACATGTAATCTGGAAGAGGCTATAATATCATACCTCACAACTCTCCCATTAACCCGTTGAGGATGAGTCCTGAGTATACTTGGGCAGAGGTCTATGGGGAATGCGTGTTGTAGGAAAATCAGGCTGTCGTCAACTGGTTAATTTGTACACATAAATGTCATCAGAAGCATGTTTTGGGTTGATGTATCTTCACAGATCACAGTATTTCCTTGTAATATTAGAATGTTGTATTGATCTGCATAACTATGTAAGTAAAAACTTTGCCATAATCGCATTCTTGTTGGAAATGACACTGAATGAAATGAACTGAAATAAAACGATAATGTATTTGAAAAGGTTGTTATTGATATGTGTCCTGAGCTGTTGGGACGAGCACAGAATACCAAAGAATTCAAAGAAATTCCAAGGAATACCAAGAATTCTCAGATATTGTCCTCATGTTGTCATCTCATCTCATTTTATGATGCTCATTTCCTGGTCTTCTTCAATCCAGTATCTTTCATTTATTCCAGTGAGGTGAAGTGACACACGGTCCCAAGTTTGGAGAAAAGGAAAAGAAATAATGAAATGGTGATTCAACTTGATTGGATTTCTATAACTCTTAATGAAACGGCCCCTGGTTTGTTTCTGTTTCTTCAATCAGGGAAGTTGAGTACGAGATGAGACAGGCTCAGGAGGCAATGAAGGCCTCTCAGCACACCAATGAAAAGACCATTGCAGACCTCAAGAAACAGGTATGTGTGGGACTAAGGACACGTTTTGCTGAATTATTTGGACATTCAGTGAACAATCATCACTCATGTCCTTTTTCCTTTACCTGTTGAGGACGAGCTGATATTGCTACAACAGGCATTTCCATTGGATGCCTGCCCGAGTATACTCGGGACTCGTCCTCAACGGGTTAACCATTTAGTATGCAGCTGCATTCCCCCCCCCCCCCCTCTATCATGCAAAGGCTTCCAATGTTTCATTTTGCAGTGAATATTCAAAGCTGGTGAGATAGCCAAAGCTGATGGGGAGTATTGATATTGCCAGTGCTTGCAAGTATACGCAATTAATTTTTTCTTTTCTTTTCTTTTACCATGATGGACATATCTCAAAAATATGTTTATAATATTTTGAGTCATGTTGCTGACAGATAGACAGACAAATGGACGAACGAACAGACATAATGCTGCCAAACACTTGACCTCTATGGCAGAGGTAAATGATTTAAGATGTAAGAATGCCTTTGTGTGACCTTTGCATTATTTTGTACGTGCTCAAAAAATATGATGCATACTGACAATGCACAATAAAGTGTTCCAGGCCAAAGTTCTATACAAAATGGACTAAGAAATCTGGTGGAAATATTTTCATTAAATACAAGAACTTCCAAGAAAAGTACAAACTATGCAGCCTTCAGATATAATCATTTGAAATCTGGTTGTATACAGGAATATGAGGAGTGATAAATTAAGTCTCTCTCTGGCACAAGAGGGCAGCAGACAATTTACAAATCTCTCCTCCATTTCATTCTCGCCCCAGTTGAGGCATCGGGAGTCTGAGGTAGGGAGCTCCAGGACTCAGGCGGAGATGAGCAAGAGAGATTATGACAAGCTTAAGAAGAAGATCGGCAAGATGGAGAGATACATGCACGACCTCCCGACGGCAGACGAGTATCGGGAGAGCACTGAAACCATATCCTCTTCCTCAACTTGATTTTGACAGCATTGATATTTTTGTTTCGATATTTGCATAGTGTAAAAAGCAAAATACAAATCGTGGTTTACAGATGTGAACATTTGGCTAGATCTGGAATCCACCTCATGATTGGATTTCAAATGCTAGTTCATATCTGCCTTCTTTTTTTTTTTGTGAGAAGCAGACAATAAGTCTAATCCTGGTTTATAGCTCTCTGAATGACCTCCTTATTTCTTACTTCTCGTGCGAACATGGGCTTGATGTTTATCACAGTAAGGGGGGGGGGGGGGGAGGGGAGTATTGTAAGAGTGGTCTTCAATTTTTCTGTAAGTTATCAAGGTTTGGCGTGGAAACATTGATAGGGGTAGAGATCTAAATCTAATGTAGTGACCATGCAGAGGCTGCAAATCTGAGTTGTTGGAGGGGTTTCCTTGACGACCCCTCATCACATCAGGAGTCTCCATCAGAAGGAGGCAGTGATGGAGGAGAGGGTGGCGAGCCTGGAGTCTGCCCTGGCCAAGGCCAAACAGAAGGCCCTCAAGAGCAAGATGGAGGCTTCCTCGCTCGAGGAGCAGAAGAACGAGCTTCAGCTGCAGATTGAGAGGTAGGCAACAGTTTTCATCACTGTGAACAAGTGATATGTGGTATCCATGGATATTCTTAACACTGTATTATTATTTTTCGTAATATCTGTAGTTCATTAATATGAGATCCTACTTGAATGCATGTGCAGTCAATTCATTTGTAGCGTGTGCTCCTAAGCAGTTAGTTGCCATTTTGATTATGATATTTCACCTTTTTTTCCCACCATTTATCGATCAGCCACATTCGCAAAATTGTGGTTTTCTTATTTTTCTTTACCTCCCCGATCATTTGAGTTCAATTTTGGTGAGCCATGGAAGTGATTTTGGAAAATTGTTCATTGTCGAAATTTCTGCCGGAGAAGCTGGCCCGTAAAGCGGGTACCAGCATTGCGAGCGGCCCACGAGCAGGGCTGTCCCCTTGGCAGCAATGCAGGGGGAAGGGGTATTTACGCTTTAACCGTGATCACAGCAGGCCATGGGAAATCTGCGTGCAAAGGCAAAGCCTCAGTCTCAGTCAAAGCTCTGAAGATTGCTTCCCCTTCCCGATCTTTATATTTCATTGCTTTTGTACCCTGATATAGAGAGAAACCTTATAAAACAAAGAAATCACCATGGTTTTTAATACGTCCTTGCTATAATAAGGTTTCCCTGTAAATGTACCGAGATTCCATCATGAATGTGGTCTTGAAATTATCTGAAACTTTTCAGGATGAAACGTGAGATGGGCAAGCTGCAGTCAGCACTGGGCTCCAAAGAGACTGGTGATCCAACCGATCTCGAGCTTTGCAGCAGGGACCAGCTTGCACAGATGAGGGAAGAGAACGAGAAACATTCTAGTAGTGTGGAGCACTTGAAGAAGGTTTGTAGATCTCTAGTGAGATATAAGTTGTCGTTTTTTTTTTTCTTTCTTGTGAGGACTCGTTTTCAGATTTGACCAGTCTAGAGTTTGTAATTCACAGTCTGTTTTTTGTGCCATTATACATTTTACACATTTATCAAGAGTGGTAAATAAAGACGAGAAACCTCCTGTATTGTACAGTATATGCTACCTTGGAATCAAAAGCAATAAAAAAGGTGTGAAGAAGAAAAAAACATATTAGATTTGAATGCAACAGCAGCAGCAGCAGCAGCCGCAGCGATACCAACCACAACTGCTACTTGTATTGCAGCTACATTTACAACTACAGATACAGCTATAGCTGCAACTCGAATTGCAAGTGCTTATACAACAACAACTATGACCACAACTACAGTTTTACAACTAAAACTGGGACTACATCCTACAACTGCTACAATTACTACTACTTTTACTACCACTACTACTACTACTACTACTATTACTACTACTACTACTACTACTACTACTACTACTACTACTACTACTAGATACTACTACTACTATATTACTAGTGCAACTTCAACTACAGGTGTACAACTTCAAATGCTAAGTAAAAGTACATCTACAACTATTACAGCAGCAACAATTGAATTTCATTACCCATCATCTCTGCTCCTGCCCCCACCCCTCCCCCTGTCCCCTCACCCCTCATCCACCCCCACCATACCCCAGGTGATAGAGAGCAAACACAAGCACCTGCAGAAGGTGAAGGGGGAGCACCAGAGGGCCCTGCAGGAGGTGGAGTCTCGCCTCCTCCAGGAGGAAGGGGTCATCACCGCCCTCAGGTTGGAGGTCAAGGACAAGGAGCGCTCTATGGAGGAGATGAGTCGATCCATGAAGGAGGTCAGTGTACTTTCCTTTGCCCCCGCCCCTTCCCCTTTCACCCCCCCCCCCCCCCCCCCCAATTCAATTCTTTCTTGCCATAACCTACCTAGAAGGATGTAGTGGTGTCGGATGAATGGCATTATCTAGATCTTTGTCTGTATGTTTTACCCATTGGATCTTGTGAACTTAGAAATTAAAAGCCATGGTAGAGGTTAGTGTTCTTTTCTTGGTCTCCTTTAATTCATTCTTGCCATAACTTTACGTACTAGAAGGATGTATTATTACTGGGATGAATGGCATTATCAAAGGTTTTATCTGTTTGCTTTACCCATTGGATCTTGTGAAAGTAGAAACAAAAAGCCATGGTGGAGGTTAGTGTATGTTTCTTCAACTTTTTTCCTCCTCTCAAAATATTCTTGCTCTAATCCTACCTAAAATGATGTATTTGGTAATAGGATGAATGGTTCAAGTGTGAGTTTAATTATTATATATAAAAATTAACAAACATGTTGGAAAAAAGGAACCAATGGGACTTGAACCTGTCATCTACTGCTTTCCGGGCAGCGACACTACCACCAGGCTGTCCCTGGTTGCCGGCAGTGACACGATGAACATGGAACAAATACCCACGCTCCGAAATTCCAACATTGTTATGTTAAGTAGTCCAAGGCGGACAAGGCATAGGATAAATGAAAGAAAGATATTCAGAGGGGTGAAGGTTCAGGTGTGAGTTTCTTCAGTTTGTCTCCCTCTACAAATTAGATTTGTTAAAGGGACTCCACAGTACTGGTTGAAGTGGGGATTCATGTTTTGAACATTCCTAAGTGAGATAATGAAAAGCCTCATATGAAATATGAAAGAGCATGTAATTTTAAGATGGATTCAACGTTTATTTGATGAAAATTGGTTTTCAAATGGCCGAGATATAAAAAAAAGTGCTAATAAGAAAAGGCGACATGCCACAACTTTATTAGGATCTCTTTGTTTCACCTTATTTTGGGATATCTCAGCCATTTCAAAACCGATTTTCATCTAAGAAACTTTTGATACCCGTAGAACTGCATGCTCTTTGACATCTCATAGAGTGGTTTTTGAATATCTCGCAAAACGTCAAAAGGTAAATCCTCACCTCGACCAGAACTGTACACACCTTTTAAGATCGCAACTGCTGATCTGTAAATTAACAAACATGTTGCAAAAAGGAACCAATGGGATGAATGGTATTATCTAGGTTTTCATCTCTTTCTTGTCCCCATTGGATCTTATGAAAGAGATGAAAAAAGGGGTTTCTTTGAACCATGCTTTCACTCCCAAGTTAGCCTTTATTCAAGGCTGTGCCCATATGAATGTAAAGTCTGTTCAAACAAAATCTTTATTGCATGCATCATTTTATTATATTTTGTTTGCTTTCTCTGTTGTATTCTATGTTTGTTTGTACTCTCATACCCCGAGAGGGGGTCGAAAGATTCAATAAAAGTCTACAAATTCCACAATTCTGCAATCATAAGTCCTTTGATCTTGAGAAGACTGTATTACTGAAGCCTCTTTCACTGTCTTGATGTACAGCTGAATTGCTGATAGGCATCTCGTACATATAATAAGAGCATGCTTGTGTAATTGCAAGATTCTTTGTTGATTGTTTTGCGAGCAGCTGGCATCCCAGAGCCAGGAGCTGTATGACCACAACCTGAGCCTACAGGAGAGTGTGCGCACCCTGGAGCTGAAGGCTTCCTCCGACAAGGCCCGGCTGACTGGTCAGCTGGTCAAGGAGCTGACCCGGTGCGTGCAGGACCTGCAGCAGCTGGTGGAGCTGTGTAGCCAGAGGGCGGAGGGCCGGGAGCCCAACGTCTCCCTCCTACTTGGCTTCAGACGTGAGTCTTGAACCCCTGCCCCCCTCATTTGACTTTGTTGTAATACAGAAGAACCTCATAATAAAGAAGTCATGTAAGGCAAAACCCTCTCATAACAAGATGATCTTGCAGGTTGCAACTCTTTATATTTCCTTGTCTTTGTATCCCAATATAATAGTAATAATACTGTATACGCTATATATTTCGCGTGGGTTTTATTTTCGCGAATTTCGCGAGTCGGGAGCTATTCGCGAAATTAACAACACGCGAAAATATTACCTTCCAAAATGAATCCCTTGCCTTGATGATACGAACATTTCAGTGCTAGTATACCATGTCACGGCTTACCGAACAGACCATACTGGCTAAGCTTGTTTACGCACGTCCACGTCTACTTACGAATACTGTAGAGAGCCAATCCATTATCGCAAGGGGACCACTCGTCAGAAATCTAGCGCGATGGACTTAACCACTTCAAAAATGATGAATTCTAACTTACTAGTTCGCAGAGTTTGGTAAGTTTTTTTCATGCAGTGTATAACTAGTATCATTCTTATTTGCTAGTAAGTTGAAAATTCACACTTTCTTTGCCACTTCATATTTTCTCTGGTCGCCCAATCGCGAATTTAACCACTCGCGAAAATGTGTGACAGCGGCAATTCGCGAAAATTTATGTACGCGAAAATTATAGCGTATACAGTATTTGATTCTTTAGAGCGCCTTTTCCACTGGATACAAAGCACTGTGAGATATCATCCCTGGTCACCATATAATGAGACTATAGTGAGAAACCTGAGTTGACAAGGAATTATCTTAGTTTTATAGGTCCTTGTTACATGTTTAATAAAGTTCATCTGTAGTTGAACAGCTAAACTCTCAAGGAATACCCAATCAAGATTTACAGTGAACTTACATTGTATGCTCTTGGGTCTTTTAAACTATGGACATGTGTCTTGTTTCTCATGGAAAGTTTACAAAGTGTTTTAAACCCTACATTTTTCTTTTGTAAGTCGTATGACCTGCAGATGCTGCCAGACACGTAACAGAGACATGGATATTATCTCATTTTAAAGCATTGATATCATTTCTATTAAACACTGTGTATCTCTCGGTCTCTGAAAGAGTATTCTAGTGTTTTTTTTATTTTTTATTTTCTATTTTATACTTTACTTATGCCTATGTTAGTTTGAGAGGCCTCCATGAATTTTCATGCCTTTAACTCTTTCTATGCCACACATTTTGGACAGTGTATACTATGCTATGAAGTTTACTGTGCCAATCTGCACTCCCAATCACACATAGGGTTAACAGAGCCTGTGCATCGTTTCTTACCAAACACAGCTTCTTCAGCGATGTCGTACGAGCCCGGAGACGACGACGACACCCCGACCAGCGAGACCGTCATCAAGGCCAGGCTCTCGCAGGTCCAGAAGCTTCGGGAAGACATCGACCTCCTCCGCAGCCTGATCTCGGACAAGTATGCCGAGGACGTGGGGTCAAATTGCATCACCCAGTAGAGGTGGAAGAACTTCATAGCTATTTGAGATTTTTTTTTTCCTCTCTCCGTCCAGTAGTCAGTTGAGGGCACATCTCCTTGCCTGCAGTGCAGATGTTGGATGATGTCAAATTTGCGGCTTTCGGAGCGGCTTACGGAGCGCGTTGTGTTAAGAACTAACACCGAAGTGGAATCGTCAAGATGCAGGGCGTTTGCGAAAGTGTTGCCATGCAAAAACTTTGCAAAAACTTAGGCCGGGTGGTAGGGAAGCTCTTGCAAACCCACTGTCCATCCTAGCCACCAAATCTCACTGCTTGGTGCCTCTCGATTTGTGACACTCCGTAATATTTCACCATGTATGCAGGGTCGTATTGGTATTTGATGCATCAACTCCCATGCTTTCTGTAACAACTCCTGTCTTGATAATGTATGGAACTTGATATCAAGAGATGCAGGAAAATTTTGTTGAGTGAACGTATGCAGCAAAAAGACAAAGTATGTATGTTGCAGATGTTTCCTTGCAAGATGTAGACTGAATGAGGATGTTGTGATTGTACCCCTCTCTTCTATGAATACACATACTTGAAGTCGAGGAAACAAAGAAGAGATTCTAGGAAGTTGCCATGGAGATGCTTTCAGAGTGGCACAATTCGCAATTGCTATAGAAGTGTGAATATTATTGTCATTATCTTGTTCCATACGCATTGTTTCTTTCAACTTGACAATGGGAAAGCTGAACAAACTGCATATTTTCGTTTTGTTTGTTTTTCAAGCCAATGTAGAATTAATCTTTCGCATTCCAAAGAAGGCATGTGTTACTTCTCAGGACCTTTTAGAGGCTGCATATGTAAAACTTAACAACTTAATAACAATTGTGACTCTTCTTGCACGTAGGCAAGAATGAGTAAAAGAAAACGTTACTGATATTTTCATGTTTTTTGTGTACTTTTGTGACAGGCATTATTTTTGACGACCAGAAAGCCTGACCAATGTATGCCCTGTGTATCAATGACAATTGTATGAAAACTAGATTCCAAGTATTAAAATGTCTGAAATGCATCACATGTCCACCAATGGATCAAAGAGCTCATTGCTAGGTCCTCAGGGAGAAAGAAAAACCATAGATTTGAATTTATTAGTTAACTGATACAGCATTTTTTTTTTAGCATTATGGTAAATGTGGACATTTTTGCTTAATTTTTTTTTTGCACTCGGCAAGGTAAGATGAATTTCGCATGTTTGGTAAATTCTGCAGAATTAAAATATAAAGTACTATTACATAGAACAAGTAAGAAAAGAGTGCTTTTATTTTCACGCTTGTTTTGTGTTTTCACGTTCCAAATTTCAACACGGCAAAAAATTTTCATCTTTACAATAGCTTTCAGTTTTAAGACAGAGAGACTTTGAGGGCACAGAAAACACCGAAGAGTTTGAAGACATTGTCATGAGACCACCAAAGTAACACATTCCAGAATTGAGCTATGGACCTTTAGTCATAAGTCCAGTACTATATGGAAGGAGTTTAGTATTCCAGCCATGATGTATTCAGTATCAGTGTACACTGTGAGTGAAAAACTTGTGTGAGAAAATTCCAAGGAGTGAAATGAAAATCAGATTCCAAAGGCAGTTCTTGGAAAAGAGTTTCTCTTTTTGGTATAATTTCTTTGTCATGCTTTGTGTCAAGCATTACAAGGACTGATTAACCTTTTTGAGCTGTGGAGATGATGAAAGTGTAAGCATTTGTTCTGCTTGTAATTTGTATACCAGCGTAGGTTCTGTCTTTAGAAGCTGAACTATGTACAATGTACCATGTGCAAAACAAAAAAAAGCTATCAAAGCACAAGTGCGTATGGATTCATATTCATTGATTTCAAATTCATTCCTGCTCCATAATGGTACCTTACAAGAACAGTTTCAACGTTGATGCTATTTTATATGTTCCTTGGATTCCAGTTGTAAGGGACAGCATTCAGTTTGATTGTTAAATGAATTTAGTTTTTTTTTTGAAGTTATGTTTTACAGTGAATTAGGAGCCCGTTGAGACTTGGTCTTTGAAATATGTGAAAGTCAGATAACCTTCTGTTTCCTTTATGTCATCTTAGAATGTATGTGAGTAATGAACTAATTTGTCTTGTGTTAACTCTACAGCAGTTTGTTGACTGTGGGACTACAGAGCATTGTTTTGTAATCATAAGATGGTAATGGGGCCAATCATATTTTTCTTTTCCATGGGGGAAAAAGTTATGAGGACATTGATTATTATCTTCACATTTTTGTTCAAATGTTGTCTTTATACAAGATATGTTTCATTTTTGTCATCATCTTTTCTCCCTGTATGTGCTTATTTTCCTAATGTGAATGGGTCTATTTCTCATACTGGTGGATGTATGATGATGATGAAAGATATACCATTCAGCATTGCTGTTTTATGCAGTATACCACTGTGCTCCCAGATTAAAGTTGATGATTGTTGGCTTGAAAAGAAGCCACCCTCAGTTGTAATTCCTACGAAAGTTGCACAGGCATTTATTTCGGACACTTATGATAATCGCTGCAGTTTGGTCAAGGGATGAACATTAAGTCAAGGTTGTTGTTTTCCGTGAGTAGTCAAAAATCTGTGAATATTTGAAGTTGGATTTTCTAAAATGAATATTGAGGCATCTGACAGTTGATATAAAGACATGTGATTCTGTCTTAATGGTGATTACACACATACATATATACACGCCTGTATGCAATCTGTACTGAAAATAACAGTTGTTTCTGTGTCAGGGTACCTATTTTCTTAATATGGGATATTATGTTATTACAATTACTTGCAGATGAGGCAACACTTATGCCTTGTGAATATTTAATTCTTGGTGTCGCCAATGTGCAGAAAACTTCTGCACCTGCTAAAAAGCCCTGTCACAGATGCACTGTGGGATTCTTTGGTGCCATTGTCACTTCCAGTTGTCTTGTGATCGTCACAGTTCCCATACAATTCAATGCAATTTTCGTCTGCTTTTCTTTCATTGCTGCTTTTTTTCTTTGCTTAGAATTTTAAAAAAAAAAGTTTAAAATTTCAAAATTTTACTGATTTGCGGTCACTAGATTCATGGTTCACTACTGGAAGGCTTCAATGTGCTGGTCACATCATGAAAAGCAAAGAAATCTTCAACAAAAAAATATCCCTGGATAAAGATGGAACGTGACCCGAGTGCATATGCAGCCAAATCTGGGGCAAGTTTGTCCCCAGGGCTATCCCATAGTGCATCTAAATCACTGCTCTGCACACAGCACCTAGGTACTGGTGATACCAAGAATTGTTTAGTTAGCATTGTTCATCACAATGTTATCATTTGAAGCCACAGTGAATTTGTTTCTATGTGAGAGGCCCCTTCCCCTACATACACATATATTCACCAATGACATGTTTTGCACAAATAAAGGTTACTGCAGTTCACCCTAAAGAACAGTCTTGAAGTCTACCACAAGAAAAATGCAAACTTAACTCCCCTTTCCAGATTATATAATGTAGTAGAAGTAACAAAATATGGCACTGTTAAGATGAAATCTTAATGAGATCAAATTATCAGCAACCAAATTTCAAGTTATACCAACTTCATGCTTTGGCATACAAACTATTGATCTCACTGTCCCACGCACTGATATCTGTGCCACTGTTTGTTGTACACTGACATTTAGCTGATAAAGATCCACTTGTGAGAAGTCAACCATCGAAAACAAAAGTTGATCGTATTTGAATTTACCATGGTAAATGTTGTAACCAATACTTCTGAGCTTGAAAAGAAGATATGACCTATGATTTCATGTTGCCACAAGCTGTAAACTTCAAAAGCCAAACTTTGGTTTTACACAATCTCTCTTCTTCAAGTCACTGACCTATTTTAAGCACTGTGTGTTATCACTGGTGTTAATTCATGATAGAACAAAAAGACAGGTTTACCACAATAATTTATCACATGGATACACGTCAAATATACCACTATACTGCTCTTTTCTGTACATATGGGAATTCATTTGAACCCAACATTATTTATGGTTTTGGTTATGCTTTCGTATTTATGTGGGTTTCGTGTGTTACTGTTGAATTTTGCTTTGCATATGCATATGAAAGAAAATTCTATGAATGACATATCTAGAACATATGTAATTATAGTGCCAAAGAGTTCTATTTATTTATATAAAGTTATGCTACAGCAATAAAAGAGAAGTTTGCTACTGAAAAGCTCAGCTGTTCATATTTGTATACTTTAAATGTAGTCCCTGATTGTCATACGTACCATCTCCAATAATCTTAGATTTTATCTACATGAATAATTTTATGTATCTCAATTTCTTGATGAAATGGCAAACCATGTGCTGATCTGTGAAACTTGGGGACATCAAATCTCTACTGCATTTGTCTCAAAACACAATCAACTCTGTACTCTTTTAAAAAACACTACCTCATCTGTGGTAGACTACAATGAGACAAAACTGACAAATAAATGGACAAAATGCTTGTAGGGTCCACGACCATAAAAATAATGATGATTTTGTTTATTATTTTCTTCAATGATACAATATGTGTCAAGACACTAATGAAAAATGATAACAGTAAAATGACACAGAATATGGACTCTGCAAAGTTTCTACAATGTATGTCCTCTTTGAAAATAACATTTTCTGACCCCAAATCCTACCAAGGAGAGAACTTGGTACAAATCTTACGGGGAAAATTTATAGTCGAATGACTCTTCTTATACTATGTGATACAGCTGCTGCCATCTTGGAGATGGAATTGAAATACACACATCATATGTGCCACATCTGAGAATATTGCCTGGTACACAAGTTGACTATTAACAAGAGCAAATTCCCCCAACCAATTTGTCCTTTATCACAATTGGTCACAAAGTGTGACCAATGTTACACAGCAAATGTATCAGAAATAGTACACGTACATGTACCACAAACAAACACTATGGAAAGCAAACATCACAGATATTTTGCTGTATAAGACATTTTATTAATCCTTACAAAACTGTCTGAAATATGGATGGGGGGGGGGGGGGAGGTTAAAGGTGGCACACATTAGCCTTTTTGCAAATCACTTACATGATTGAACATTTAACAAAAAAATTGACCACTTGGACACATTAAGTGACTACGGGCATAAACTGCAATCTGTGTGTGAGTCACATGAACAGGTTCGCAAACAATAAAACAAAGTATAATTATGCAAGTTCAGATTAGAGTGCAGTAGCCATATTTCAATGCACTAACAAGGTAATCAAATGATCACTCTTTCTATGAAAGGAAGGCCTTATGGAGTGAGCAAATTCGCCATACTGTAAAAGTGGCTATTTTTGCATTTTTTTTTTTTTTTTTTTTTTTTGCTTGGCGGCATATTTTTAATTCTGCAGAATCAAAACAATTATTAGTGGAACATGTGACATGCAAAAAACAGTTCATGTGTTTTTATTTTCACACTGGTTTCTGGTAGCACGAAATGCGCAAAAATTTCCACACCTCTGAAATTTCCACCTTTACAGTAATTCACACTGAGCAATCAAAGATTGAGGAGCAATTTGTAATCATATGTAGATTTGTTTATGCTTTATGGCATACATCATGCCAAAGAAATCTCTCTCATCGTCCTGCTCTCTATACACACAACTACAGCCATTTGTCTATCACATGTGAAGCATTTATAAGGGGTCAAAACATTACATGCAGTTTGCCAACATTTTCACACTGTTCTTTTTTCTGCTTCATGGTGATACCATTATATGTGTCATCAACACACAGCACACATTGCATTTTTAAAAAACAACACAAATTAAAATCAACAAAAGCAACAATACAGACCTCTCTAAAATAAACTCTTGAACTCGGGACTAGGGCTCAACATTGCAGAAAACAAACTTGATTGTTTTTTAGTAATACATGTACATGTATGTTTTGCTTACCATGCACTCATACTTGTTTCTGTAAAAACTTAAGAATTTCAATTCCATTTCAATTCTATTCATATTTAATTTTCAAGTTTGCCTAAATGATTGTTCAATATCCCCCTGTATATGACTCGCTTCATTCACTTTGAACGTAAAGTCATTTGATCAGCCACCCTTCTAACCCACAAACAATAAGCAACCGAACAAGAATCGCTTTATACCACGGATAGCAGATACTATATTACAAGATAGTGTAATATGTTGTAAGTACATGATAGAATTGATTTCATACCAAACAATGCTCTCATATTTTTATCTCCATCACAAAGACTACCATTCATACAAAATAAAATCATTAAAAAAAAATAGTCCCACTGAATAATTTAAATGATTACAATACTGAATGATTTCAGTAACAATCATACCAAATGATTTCAAACTATACCCAATAAACCACCAACAATACATGAAATACATCAGCTGATTCAATGAGAGTGGAGGTAACCATGGTAACAATATCCAGGTCAGAGTTCAAGATGCTCCACTGCCTCGACTGTAGGTCCAGAGAGGGTCAAGGAGAGGTCACCGCAGTTATAACTTCTCGAAAAGTATCACAGGCGCTCGCTCCACTGTCTCTGTTGTGGATTCAGAGAGTTTAGAGGAGAGGTCGTCGCAGTTATAACTTCTCGATGAGTATCGCCGATGCTCCGCCGCCCCCGTTGCAGATTCCTGCCAGCCCCTTTTCTCCTGGCTGGAGGTTGTGCGCCATGTGGCCCGTGATTCTTGTTCCAGACATTCTGAAATGGGGATAAAACGAATGTACAAAGGGAAACTTGTTATAACAAGATCCTACAGACCATGGCAATTACCTTGTTATATCAATTTTCTCACTTTATCAGGGTACAAAGGAAAACAAAGATATATCAAGAGCTGGGACCCACAAAATCACCTTGTTACATGAGGGTTTCATCATATCCAACCTCTTCATAACAAGGTTCCACTTTATTTGAGTTTTCCTACTTTTTTTTTTTGTAATGGGGCGCACACAGTTATTAAAAAGCTACATAATTTTAAATCATTACTTTGCAACCTATAAGCAGAGTCTGAAAATGAACACATGTTGACCTTTTTCACTGGCTTCACTTTATAGGCTATTTATTTATTCATTTATTTATTCATCTATTCATTTCTAATCTTTTGTCAGGGTAGCCCATTCACCAATAAATAGTGGTCTTCCACGGAGCCCTGAATAATATTGATGAACATATGAGAGGCAAGGCATGAGGAGAGAGCATATGTATGTCAAAACTGATATCAGCAAAATTTGGTCTGTGTTTATTGATTGATAGGAATTGGACTGCATAAATCTACTCTTCACTTGACTTTTGTGTTGGAAAATTTATGAGAAGGCACTCCCAAAACAGGTTTTCATCACGAGTCATGCGAGGTTGACAGTATGCATTTCCACAAAGTGCCCTCAGAAATCCCCTTTTATGATACGGCAGAACTTACTGAGCCAAATATGATGGTGTGAGGTCCATCTCCATGTTGCAAATGCTCACTCAGTCACATCACTGAAATTATATGTTTTACCCACCGTTAGAACTGATCTTCAACAACTGTCCCCTTCCAGAACCATTTTTTTTCTTGCCCTGCAGAGTTTCATTTTGTGTGTGGTTGCTCCACATTTCTTGGAAGCGAGTGAAGCAGGCATTTGGAATTGTCAGAACCCTACTCACCCGATGGGATGTCCGATGCTGACGGCACCGCCGTTGACATTGACCTTGGCAGGGTCAAGGTCCAGCATCTTTATGTTGGCAAGGACCACGACGCTGAAGGCCTCGTTGATCTCGAACATGCTGACATCGTCCTTGTGCACCCCGGTCTGCTCAAGCACCTGTGAGAGGTAGAAACGAGATCGAAAAACTCATCGCCACTAGACACTGATACTGGACATCGAGCCCAAGAACAAGAGTTCTCATGGTTGAATAGTGATATGACTAGTACCAAGCAGCAAAGTGGCAATGTTATGCCTTATGCTGGGGCGAGCAACTCTCGACTCCAAAAGCAGATCTCTGTATTGGGCATGGATGGCAGTACTCGACATGTTTCTTTCTTTCTTTCGTTCGCTCGTTCATTCATTATTCATTCATTCATTCATTCATTCATTCATTCATTTCATTCATTCATTCATTCATTCATTCATTTATTCATTTCATTCATTCATTCATTTCATTCATTCATTCATTCATTCATTTATTCATTTCATTCATTCATTCATTTCATTCATTCCATTCATTCATTCCATCTGAAGTAGGAGACAATGCTCTACTCCATTGATAGGTTAAAAAAAAAATAGCCTCACATGGCAGGGGCTACCAATTCTACACCCTCTCCAGTTGCAACACTTAGTAAAGAATTCAAGTACTTGGTGTTACAGATATTTCTAAAATATTCAGGGAAAAATAGACATCTTACCTTTGGCATGGCATAGGCTGGAGCGATTGGGAATTCAATGGGTGCAACAGCTGCATCAGCAAATCCTGTTCAGAAAATAAAAAATGATATACTTGACAATGTATAGAAGAAAGTGTCACATCAAAATTAACAGCATCACTATCATAATCATCATCATCCTTGGAACTCTGCTGTGAAAAAGTTCTTAGCAAAGTGAAATAAGACAAAGACGTGGACATGGTCTGAGGACTCTCAACTGATGCCTACAAATGCAAGTTAACACGGTTGCAGCTGAACAAAAACTAATTGCATGTGTGCCAGCATCTTCAACATTATTGTAATCAAAATCACTGTGCCTCTCACAAAGTGCAAATGTGCTACAAATAAAATGTATTTTTGACACTGGCATTAAGTTTCTGACCAGATGACTTTCAATGGCCTGGAAAGAAAAACTTTTTTTACTGAGTGAAAAACTTGACATGGCAAGGAAGTTAGGACCCCCCCCCCCCCCAGTTTTCTACGCTATATCTGATAACTCACTTTAAAAGTGCAAACAAAAACATTTAAGGAGTACAAAATGTTACAACAAGCTGTAAAAGTGTTCCAGTGAGACATTGTTAGTGATTCTTCAGCAAAATGGCATGGGGACATACTATGCCATCAAATAAATTATTGCAATATCTCCACTTATTGATTCATATTCTATGGTGAAATGATACACGCAACTGTGCAGGATATTTCACAATGCCTCAGCATATAATAAGCACTACCAACTCGTGCCAAAACTTGAGGAAATGCTTCAGTTCGGGGCAAAGTGACTGCCTACCGAGTATCCTCGCAAGCGGTTTGATGTTACGCTTGGCCGCCTCCTGTGCTGTCATGAGAACCATGGCTGCTGCTCCGTCGTTCAGCGTGCTGGCATTAGCAGCAGTCACCGTGCCTAGAGAAAAAATAAAATTCAAACTTATCAGAAGAGTGTTAAATGACGAAAGTTAACATAATAGATCCATTCGGAGGTACTGTAAAACACAATATTTTCGCGGCATGACATTTTCGTGAAGTGGGGCCAACGGCCTTTTTTGCGGCATGAAATTCTTGCGAGATGCCGCTAACATTCAATGCATATAGTGTAGACAAGAACTTTCACATGCATTCTAATTTTGCAAATCTTGGCTCTCGTGAAATTAAAATGCATGTGAACATTCCTCGTTTTACAGTACACTGTACAATAACTAAAAGAAAAAAAAAATAGAGTTTTGGTAGACATAGCAAACATTCTGGAATAAATGGTCAGAACTGCACCCCTGGATCAATTTACGGCACTCACCATCTTTCTCAAAGACTGCCTTCAGACCTCTGACTTTGTCAAAGTTGACTTTGCTGTACTCTTCATCCCCCGAAACCACCACATCTGACTTCCCTGAAATTGAACAAGTGTGAGTGATACACAGTTAACATAAAGTACTCAGCATACACCCCTTGTTCCTGATCTCGCGGTTCCATGACATTTGCTCCTGTGACAATTGCTCCCATGAAATATCTGCATGCTATTAAAGCCAAACATAGTTTCTAACTGCAAATAGAACCCTAACCCTAATCCTAATCCTCACATCAAATTAAACCTCAAATCCTATTACAACCCTAACCCTAGGTCCTTGGAGAGAATAAGACCAGAGCAATTGTCGCATCCTCACATGCACATACAATCAAAGCAGTCTGTGGCGGCCATCCAAGGGAGACGAACAGAGTGGCTGTTACAGACAGGTGGCTGCTACAAGAGAGGCTCTCAAACATATTTTATATACAGTGTAAACTTGTTATAAACAGGTCGGATATAACAAACCCTCTTACACTAAGGCGCTTCTTCAGGTCTTAACTCTTACTCTATATATTTCTTTACTTGCGTACCCTGATACAGCAAGAACCTGATATAACAGCGGCATGAGCAACATTTTTGATGGACTTCAGCACTTTATAACAAGAGGCCACTATTCCAAAAACTCCAAACTCCAAACTCCACATTTTATTGTCCAAGAATGGAAATTCATTTTGCCCAATTGATCGTGGGCCCGGCAGCCACTGAGCAGCGCCAGATCGACGTTGCTCTAACCTTTTCAACCGTTGAACGGCAAACAAGGTAGCAGCAACTCCCATCTTTTAACGTCTTTTGGTATGACGCGGCTGGGGTTTGAACCCACGACCTCCCGATTGTGAGGGCAGCCGCTCTACTCACTGAGCCAACACATCGGTTATCATCATTATTATTATCATCATTATTATTTTCTTCTTTAACAGGGTCATTGTTACAGGTTTTAGGTCCCCATTATCTAACAAGGTTCCCCAGTACCCTGACATGGAGTTTCCTCCCACTGCAAGTGTTTGCTGTAGTGAGGATACACACACTCACCCCTCTTCTGTGGGACGCCAATGGGGATGATCTCCTTGTCAAATACGTTGTTCTGGGAAGGAGAAGAGAGGAGCAGCAAGGTAAAGATAAAAAAATTTCTATTCTGCATGACCCAAAGATGACTGATTACCTCAATATATATTTTCATGTGCTGCAAAAAAAAAAATCAAAAAAAAAAATCAAAAAGAAAAAAAAAATTCTCCATTTCATTTTTAAAGAGTGTCGTTGCCATCCAAATGGACCCTGTCATCATTTTTGCTCCGATTGTAGCACCATCCCATCCATTTGGATCAATTCTCATTAAAATTCTCCAAATAAGGCTTCACGATATTGTGTTTTTTTTTAATGAATGTGTTCTTTCCATTCAGTGATAAATAAAGTTTACTGTAATTTTCAATCCTCTTCTGAAAAATCTATATTTAGCATTATTGTTCTCTTCACAATGAATATTACTACAACTATGAAACTGAGCCTTCATGAAATCAACAATCAACCTATTTTCGATACAGCTGACGCATCTCTTTGTGTCAATGATATCATGTTCTATTATTTTCTTCCATGCGTATCTTATCAGTTATCATGGTCACCATGACAACGATGATCATCATCAATGTACCTAATCATTATAATAAACCTGAACACAAGTTTAGACTGGACATTTCAATTATAAAATCCTACCCTCTCAGCATATATGTCCATCCTGTTTTTCTCTCATTTCCTCATCATTTAAGTCCCTTCAATCATCCTCATCAACATCATCATCATGATTATCATCTTCTTCCTCCTCTTTGTCATAACCACACCCATCACTTCAGTAATCATCGTTACCATCACCTTCTTTCTCCTTTTCCTCCTCTTCTTCATCACTACCAATCTCATCAATGAAGTCATTATCATTATTACCATCCTCCTCCTCTTCTTCTCCTTCATCATGACCTCACCCAAAACTTCAGTCATCATTAACACAATTACCATCATAAGTATCATCATCATCTTTATCCTCCTTGTTCTCTTCCATCACTACTGCACCCATCTCTTCAGTCATCATTATCATCGTTATCATCGTCATCATCATCATCACCATCATGACCATCATCATCATCATCATCATCCTTTTTCTCCATATCATCATCACTATCACTGCTGCATCCACTCACTCCAGTCATCACCATAGCAACAATCACTCACCGCCCCTGCTGCTTGGCTCTTCTGATAGGAGCCGATGGCGTAGTCATCCTGCTGCTCCCGGGAGATGCCCAGCTTCTTGGCCGTGTCCTCCCCGCAGTTGCCCATGTGAATCTTGTTGTATACGTCCGTCAAGCCGTCCTTCACTATGGCATCCTGGGAAGGGGAAGATTAGATCAGATACAAGAAATCATCAAAGACTGGAACAGACTACCCCAGGAGGCAGTCGAGGCCAAAACCACAGACACATTACTGTATATGCCATATATTTCGCGAGTCTAAATTGTGGGGAAGTCCCAATTTTCATGAATCGGGACTTCCCGACAATTTCGCGAGTGGTTAAATTCACGATCGTGGAGTCCTGTACTGAACGGAGAAATGTATATGCATACGTCACATTTTGCGAGTTTTTAATTTCGCAAATAGCAGCTGACTCGCAAAATTCGCGAAAATAAAAACCTCGCGAAATATTCGGCGTATACAGTAACCCGTTGAGGGCGAATCCCAGGCAGTATACTCGGGCAGATGTCTATGGAAAATATGTGGTGTAGCAAAATCATCCCGTCCTCAAGGAGTTAACGTCACAGGCCTCAGCCCAGGAGTAGTTGCTGAACATCCAATTTTTTACATTCTATTTCTGTATTTCCATTACTCATTGATGTGGTGGTTTAAATTTGATTATTTTATTATTCAGATGACTATTTCTGCAACTCTTACAATTTCTTACAGGCTACATGCAACTTAGACTTCCCCGTAGGGCCATATGAAAGTGACATATAATAAACAAGTTGATTGTGGTTACTATCATGGAAGAAGAAGTTACAAAAAAAGAACGAAAAAAGAAACAAACAAACTATCATATCTGAGGATCAAATATGTCACTTTTTAATCTGCACTCTACTACAGCTTGATAACATTCTGAAACTTTCTTCTTGACTACAAGGTTGTAACTCATGGTAGTAATGATAATGATTATCACAATGATGACAATGATGATGACGACGATGAGGATGATAGAGGACAATGTTAATCATTCTCATCATCACTGCAAATGCAATACTGTCTTGATTAGAATGAGAAGTCGCTTTTCATTAAAAACTGTCCTCACAAAATGTCCTGCCACTACCATTACCCTATTGTTGCCAGGTATCCATTTGAAACCTTGGTTAGGAGGGGCACACCAGGTAGAACATCTTGCGCAGGGACGTAGACAACGAATAGGATTTGAACCCTATAAAATATCTTGTTTTCGGCTCAAGGGCTTGTTTCCTAAACTGCAGCTCCATTTCTCACACTGACACAGATTCACATTGGAAGATAGCTAAGAATGCAACAGAGAGGGATGATTAAGATAAAAGCTCCCACACTTCTTGGGGACAAAGATAAAGGGTGTAGCCTGACTCACCTCCAACTTTGCTCCTCCGTAGCCTGGGTCACCCCTGGCCATCAAAAGAGGAACATTAGACATGCTCTCCATACCCCCAGCAACCATCACATCCTGGTAGAAAAAACAAAAAAACAAACAACAACAAATGAATAAAATATCACACACACAAAAATCAATGACATGATACAGGGTGGTCCACAACTTGAAATTTTAGCATGTTGCAAGCTCAGAATCTCAGAATATTGCAGAAATTGAATATGCGCGGAGCGCACACGATGAGTACATAGTACGCAATATTTTGCTGCTTATCTCTCTTTGTGCTGCTTACACTCAATGTTCTCTCTCATGTTTTGCACACAAATATCTAAAGTACCTGGTAGTTTGATGTTTCTTATGTTATGCACATGTTTTGCACATTTTTGAATACTTTTACTTTGAGCTTGTTGCAAATTCTTGGGGATGTTGCATAGCATGTTGCTGGCTTTTTAGGATGTTGCACAAGAATTTTAGCATGTTGCAGCGACATGCTAAAACCCCTCGTGGACTACCCTGTAATAATGGACATCAATGCTATTCTCTCCGTGTTCAACAAACTGTACATTTATTCAATTTAATGAAATTCAGTGTTTTAGCAGTAACCATGATTTTAAAAAAAAATAATGGGCATACATACTTGGGCTGGATTTGAACCAACCAATCATCAGGAGGTCGTTAGTTCGAATTCAGTCTGAGTATGTACGTATACAACAATAGCAATAACACTTTAAGAATATACTACGTGTATATACCTTTCAACAAACAGATGTACGTATGTAAGATTACAGTTTAGGAAAAACAGTATTTTGCATGAAACTTGCAGTATTTTGCCCCACCCCCCCAAAAAAAAGTACAAAATATCGCTATATATATATATATATATATATATATATATATATATATATATATATATATATATTGGTATATCAAAAGTCGGCATCTTTGCTAGAGGTAGAAAGGCTGGGTCACTGACCTGGTGGCCACACATGAGGCTCTGAGCAGCCATCATGATGCTCTTCATTCCAGAGGCACAGACCTTGTTGACGGTGGTGCAGGGTGTGCCCAGGGGGAGACCTGGCATCCAAGGCAAAAATATATTATGTGATTTGATTTATAATGAGGAATGACTTTCATCACCAGAAACTTCCATAAGATTTCAAAGAGTGCACAACTTCCACAGTGAATTAATTCATTCACATTCTAATCTGTGTACTTATTTATATATGTGCATATGTGTTGCTTGTCTTAATAGTGCTACATTGCTTTATGTTGCCAAAAATAAAAGAAAAAAAATAATGCAAAACACATTGAACACGCAAAGTAGGTTAGGAAGTTGGGTCTGTTGAATGAGTGTGCCAATAATCAAAAGCATGTTTAATACAAAAACATATAAATTGATACAACAGTATCTGTCAGAGTAGAGCATTGAAAGTGGGGCAGTGGTGTTAGAGCAATGTGGTGGGGCATCGGGGTGGAACTGTGGGTAAGGACAGTTGGGGTGGGGCAGTAGGGGTAGGGTACTAGGATGGGGCAGCGGAGGTGATATGGTATAGTAGGGTGGGATGGTATGGATGGAATATTAGGGGTAAGACAGTGCAGTGAGGAAGGGGTAGTGGAATGGGATGGGGGGGGGGGGACAGAGAGGGCGGGGCACTGAGAGAGCTTACCTGCTCCAAGAGCGGCCTGCCTCGTTGGTGCCTGACCTTGACCGGCTTGGAGGACGTTGCCCATGTAAACCTCATCCACCTCTTCTGGAGCAATGCCTACAATCAACATTGGCATGAAAAAAAAAAAAATAGTTACTCTCAAAATTCTTGATAAAAAATTACTAGTATCATGCTCAGATTAAAGGCAAATTTGTACAAGCACACCAAATGCCTTGGTACAAAAGTGGAAAGTATTACATTATCTAATTACTTTTTCATAATAAGTTGCAGATAAGACAATTATTGCTCTTTTTTCTTCTGCACCTCAAAACTATAAGTGTGTTCTTAGTTTTGGGCTACTTCAGTGGAGCACAAAATCAATGGAGGAAAATGTTCATATTGCACAAGTATTCCACAAAATATCCAATGCTGACAGTACCGGGTATATCATTATCACACTACAGGCTACAGAATGTTAGATATTACTTACACATTCTCCATTTTGTTTGTTTGTTTGTTTGCTTTTCTAATGGCTGGACAACTTTGAGTGGTATAAACCAAAGCTTATCTGTGCAGACTTGTCATATCATTCATAAAATTTAAAATAACTATGACATGCTATCTTTGGATCTGGGGCTAGCTTACCAAGAGCAGGTGTCAAAGAAAAAGAACAATTCTAAAAATGTAATTATTTTTACATTACTATTTTTTCTCAAGATGAGTAAAACAAAATCTTTAAGGACATGACAAAAAAATGTATCTTTACATCACAATAACTCACATTCCAGAAGAGCACTATTTGAACAACCACACATATTTTATTATTAAGGAATATCTTAAAGGGGATGGCTAGTAAGCGATCAGTGGGAATCAGTGGGAATGCTGAGGGATGATTATTCCAATCCTTGTGGGATTCATTAAAGAGTACATCATATATCTACTGTTGTGTGAAAATTATTTGCTTCAGAACGGTCTCATATTCAAGTAATGTGCAGTTTAATGTTTCCAGGTTAGCGTGCCTGGTCAGTGACGGGGCATTAATCTGCACATTACTTGAATATGAGACCGTTCTGAAGCAAATAATTTTCAAACAACAGTAGATATCTAATGTACTCTTAAATGAATCCCACAAGGATTGGTACAATCATCCCTCAGCATTCGCACTGATTCCCACTGATCAGTTACTAGCCATCCCCTTTAATGGGAAAAGATCTATGGAAATATGCTGTTTCTTGTTACCTGCTTTCTCTATTGCTGCTTGGATGGCTACAGAACCCATTCTTGTGGCTGGAAGTGAGGCTAAGGAACTTCTAAAGGAACCTATTGGAGTCCGCACAGCACTTACAATTACAACATCCTAATGATTGGAAAAATAACAAAAGAAAACTTTTATTTTTTTTGGCTTGACAATGTTACTCATTGACTATTCAATGCACTAGAGCTCAAACATGTGGATCACACAATATCATTACTATCACTTTTTGTCTTAGCATGCATGCTGAGCAATATGGTGACTTCAATAGCAAGTCTCCTGGAATCTTAAATACTTGATAAATTCTTTCACATTTTATTCCATTGCAAGAAAACAAAATGGTAGGTAAAAGTCATATCTAACATGAGTTCCACAGCACACAGTGGTGAAAATCAAGATTCTTACAGTTAATGAAAGATATGAAGTTTGAGATTTCTTCAATTTGTCTCCCTCTAACAAACCTCAACCTTCACCCCTCTACTTAATATTCTCATGCACTAATGAAAGATAAATGTTAAAAATCCCCCCCCCAAAAAAAAGACCCCCAAAACAAAAAAACATAACAAAACCAAATCAAAACTCCATTTCCTGATTAGACCTAACTTAAGACTTGGAAATCCTTGCAGAAGTCAACAAATTGTCTGAGTTGACACACTGCAAGATCTTCTTATCAATAGTTTTTAGAACTGTGTATTTTGTTATTTTTCTAATCTTTGAACTTGCAAAATGTAACAAGACAATAACCTGTGTTGACATGACTTGTCAGTCCCAATTGAAGACAAAAATGATGCACTACCAACATACTTTTGTAAGTGCTCACATAATTTTGCCCCAGTGATCAACACAAACCACTGGTTTGATTTCTAGTGGTGTCGGTAAAATGCATACTGAGCTCGACATTGTCTGATTGCTGAGTGTGCATGATTCATCAGAGCTGTGGTTTGTTAGTTGGTTCTGAAAAATGATACTCACATTAAGCCCTTTGACAGTTGAAAATTGTCTACTGGAAGGGGTCCACACCTGAAAACCAGTGAAAATAACATTGCAATGTGGTATTAAGCATGAGAATATTGTTTATTGTCATATCATCTGCAATTACATGTACCAGGTACATTGTACATTGAAAGGGTGGATAAATTCTAAGATCCTCAAAACTGATAAATTTCTTGTAAACTTGATATCTGTGGTTTCAAAGCAATTTAACAATTGGCCAACACTGAACATGTTTATCAAGCCTATCAACCATGCAGTCTCATAGTATATACCTATAGATGTCCTCTTGAAGTTGCTATTAAAGCAAGTTGTCCATTTTCACAATCCACTGGGCATAACACCAATTATGAGTACAGCTGTATTTATAAAAATTCATGCAGAAACCTTTAACAAAGAACACTTGGGTAAGTTCATAGTGAAACAAAGTTTTAATGATTAGCTTTCTTCGTTCAGACATATGGTATATTCTGTCATTGTTTGTGCATGCGGTGCATTTGTAAGTGCCGATAACAATCTTGTGGTTGTGGCGCTCCAACAGAGGCAGAAGTTTGTTAATTTGATGTAACAGTTCCATAGGCAAGCATAACTAGCCCTTGCCAACTGTGCTGAGGTGGGCAAGCGAGAGTGACGTACAACACTAAGTAAATCCACAGCCAAACAGGATGACAAAAATTACACCGTTTGCTCGCTAGCTATGCTGGTAGTAACTGGGATCATTACGCCGGCTTCCTGTCACAGCTACTCTGTAGAACTGCTCTCTGTAAAGCCAACACAAAGCCCTATGACCAGCTGCGTGCACGAGCACGTACATAAACAGAAATGCTGTAAGTGTAATAGTACAACAACCTAGAATTGGAAGTGTATTGTGCTACCATCATGAGGTCAGACCATCAGTTCTTTTCTGAACATGCACTGCAGACAGGGAAGATCACAAATATTTTCTAGTAGCTGGATCTATAGCAACATGAAAGACCACTTTCCAGCCATTTTGACCAGGACTTCCGCTGTTTTGATCATGTCGATCCTGCAGAAAGAAATATTCTGAAATAATTGGAACAACATGAATCAGAGATCAAATGTGTATTGTGTCATCATCAACTTTCTGTGACTAAGGTGCGAGGAATTGAAATGGTGTCGAAGGAGATAAAACTCATGTGTCGTGTAGACTGCATTAGGCCCACTGGCACTATTGCATAACAATGGTAGGTTATCGACAGTTCACTCTCACGTGGTTTACTACTGTACAAGTATGATGTTTGCTACAGATGAGGAATGCAGCTTTATACCAGCAATTATACTACGAGTACGACATCTACTTTGACGCAAGCAGGTATTAAAACAAAAGAAAGAAATATATTTTCGTATTTGCGAGAAGTCTGGATTTCATTTGCTTACCAGTTTCTTTGGTATTGCTCGTATTATCTGCGATGCCATTTTAGGAGCAGGATTTTCAGTGGATACGACGAAAAGTTTGCCTATCCCAAACTGTAAAGCTCGCTTGGCCGTGTCGCTGTTCACATCAAGCTCGCGAAACACACCGGCAAGACTCGACGTGCTGTGTAGAAGTGTGTGGGGCTACGGTAGGAGACCACGTACGGAAGAGAACGTTCGGAGGATGCTGCAGCACCAGCGAGCAGGAGCGAAATTTCCCAAAGGTCCCTGCCTGTGCTGTCGCGGCGGAGGTAGCGAGCTCCGCTCCTCCGACTTGAAGAGATTAAGTGGCGTCGCGTCGCGGCAAACTTGAAATCCTGTCTGTGTCGCCTGATACGATTACAGCACTGTCGTCGTTGATAGATGCATAACTTTTGCATGTTTTTATTGTGTCATTTGCCCAACAACGAGTTAGACGCAGTCACGTTTTCCAACGAGAAAACAAAAAACAAAAAACCCTGTGAAATACAAGATGGAAAGGGAACCCATCATTTCAACGTTCAACTCGAAACAAAATATTTTGGACGCAGGTGAGTCGACAGTAGTCCCACATATTGCGAATGAGTGTGACTTGTTCTTGGTTTAACTGATATTTTTTTTCTTTTTCTTTTTCCTTTTTTTTTAACGGTAATTGTGACTTTATTGACATGGACTCTACCATGGACTTGGGCCCGACTTTTTTATTGTCTATATGTCGAAATACCTGTTTTGAACCTGTCAGCATTGTCCCTTTTTTATTGTTTAAGTTTTACTTAAGAGTAACATTAAAAACAACACCATTTCAGGATTTTAGACAATGTTAAACATTGCTAACTTTATTTATTTTTCAAAAAGGTGTCGTGCCACCGTGGTCTAGATAGTAGATCTAATGACATAACATAGATCAGATAATTAGATTCACAGAACTAGATTCTAACTCTTAGGCAACCAACAACTTACTGATTGTGTTAAATATTAAAATAGCCAAGAGAGGGTCAACTGGCTCTGGGATGATCCTATGCTAGGTGTAGGCTATCCGGCTAACAGCAACGCAACAGACTAAGTTCCCTTTTTCTTTTCTTTTTCATTTTATGTCTTCTTCTTCTTCTTCTTCTTCTTCTCCTTCTTCCTTGTCTTCTTCTTCCTCTTCTTCTTCTTCTTCTTCTTCTTCATCTTCTTCATCTTCTTCGTCTATCTCTTGTATCAAACTCTTGTACGAAAACGCCGAAGGCATGGTCAAAGTGCACGGGTCCCTCACCGCACCGTTTTCCCTACAAAAGGGGATCCGACAAGGCTGCCCATTATCCGGCCTTCTGTACTCCATTGCCATCGAACCCTTTCTTCACACACTCAGGCACAGACTCAATGGCCATAGCTTTTTATTACCCAACACCAGCACGTGTGTTTCAGTGTCAGCGTACGCTGACGATATATCAATCTTTGTTACCACTGACACTGCCTTTGATATTATTCATGATGTGTATTGCATATTCAGTAAGTCATCCGCAGCATGTCTTAACTATGACAAGTCACAGGGACTGTGGCTTGGCCAATGGGCAAATCGTAGCGACAAGCCCCTCGGATTTAAATGGAGTAATGAGGGGCTTGTCATCCTCGGAGTACACTTAGGTAGTAACAACAAACACATAAATTGTAACTGGATTAAATGCAAGGAAAAACTAAGTAAAACTCTGTCTCGTTGGAGTTCACTCTCCAAAAGTCTCTCCCTCAAAGGCAGAACCTTAGTTGCCAATCAACTAGCTGCCTCCAAAACATTCCATTGTCTCGCTATTCTTTCACCACCCCAGCGTGTTCTGTCTGAATTACAAGACATGCTTGTCAATTTTATCTGGTGTAACAAAAGACATCTGTTAAAGAAATAAACCTTGTTTCAGGAATGTGAAAAAGGTGGACTTGGTCTAGCTTGTCTCCAAGCACGAATTTTTACCTTTCGCCTTAGTTTTGTCCAACGGTTTCTGAACCTCTTTCCTCACCCCGCGTACAAAATGTGCTCACACAATCTCCAAAAGTACAAGAATCTCAAACTAGACTCTCAACTTTTTCTCACTGACCTAGAACCAAAACACTATCATAGCTTGTCACCCTTTCATGCTGAACTACTTAGTGCTTGGAGAATATCCGGAGCTCATATTGAAGCGTCGTCCCTCTCCTTCAACCATGTGATGAATACACCCCTGAACCATCCCCTATTAATTCCAAGTTCAGTAGTAGGTCACATGGCTTTCCCCGCCAGACTCTTCGCAAGTGGTACCAAACTCGTCAAAGATCTCATCAACCCAACCCATGGCAAGTGGCTCCCAGCCAGTGACATCAAGCTTCCCCTACTTCTGCGACGATCTTCACTCCGCCTTCTTGATCACGAACTTTCCCATCTACACGAATCTCTCATCGAACACTTCCCTGCCCTCTTCACCATTGACGGACTTCGGTCATCCACACATCCCCCCCATCACATCTCCGCAGGCATTGTTTCCCCCCTTCCGGCCAGAACCAGTGACAATCGAAACCTCCTCATCACGCCCACCCGTTCCATATACCGCATCCTGAACAAATCAGTGAACTCTTTGCCGTCTTTCACCTCAACAGCCTGGCACGAAAACGGCGTGCTGTCACCAACAAAGACAATTCACTGGTCGGACATTCATCGTCCCCCCTCCTCCAAACGAGATGGAGATACACAGTATAAACTGTTGCACAATGTCCTGCCACCACTCACAGTCCTCCACCACTTCAACCCTGACATTTCGCCGATGTGTGGATGGTGCAATGAAAGGGGGACCATTCTTCACCTGTTCCTCACCTGCGAGGCCATACAACCTGTTTTGGACCTTCTCCACAACCTGCTATCGCGTCTCCTACCTACGATTAAGCTCGACTTCGACCTCTACTGGACACTGGTCCCACACGCGCGGGGTCGAAGCAGGGAAGCCATGTGTCTATCCAATTACCTAATCATCAGCCTAAAGAGCACCCTCTATTGGCTCTATCGTACCTCTCGGTTCCTAGACCCGATCCCCTTTTGGACAACAAAGATAAAGAACAGGATCACTCTTGAATATGAATTTTATAAGCTACAGAACAACACGAGCACCTTCACAAAACGATGGTGTCATAACAACTCACTCTTCACGATGCACGGGGAAAACATCACATGGTTGATATAATAATTGATATTACTGTCAACATTATGACCTCCATTTGCTTTTGTGTCACTCTTGGCTCAATACACCTTAAGCGAAAGTATGCGAGTTCTTCATGCTGACTGTAAGCACAGTCATATTGTTCGCCTTGTATCATAACATGTACCAATGTGAATAGTATGTAAGTGTGATGTAAACAAAGTGTCTTTTTCAAAAGCCACAAAGTTTTTCCTTTCTTCGGTGTAGAGCTCACTGCCTCCCCATAACGCGGCACAATGTTTTGCTATGTTTATATATTATCCGCTGCTAACACAGCATAGATACGCCATAACCTGGCAAAACAAGCACATTTGAGTTTTTCATGTACACCCGCTGAAAACAGCTAATTATCCTTAATATTGTCACGAGCATTCTGCTTACAAGCTGGCTGCACCTTGTAAAAACCTCTTTTAGTTGTTATAATAATGCAATCATGCCGACTGCAAACGCAGTCCTCGATTATAGTGTTAGACCCGACAGTTACACAGAGTCTGTTCATTTCCATTTACCACCGACTGAATCCCCTGATTTGTATTCAACACCTCGATTCTACCGCATGGAAATTGTAAAATCACCCGTGATGTATTAAATGTCAAAAAAAAAGAAAAGAAAAGAAAAAAACATAGAAATGAAAATGTCGAGGGCAAATATGTTTCCCCTTTTTTGTTGATTTGTATGTTTACACCGCATTCACCATGTGAAAAGTGCGCAAAAATGCAAAAATGCAAAAAAAAAGTGCAAAAATTATTGCCTTCTGTGTCACTCTTAGCTCGTTATGAGAAATCATCATGCTGACTGTAAGCACAGTCATCAATTGTTTTGACTTGTATGTACACATCATAATATGTATCAATGTGAATAGCTTGCAAGCATGATGTAAACAAAGCAATTTTTTTTGAAAAGCCATAACGTTTTCTTCTTTTTCGGTGTAGAGCTTATTGCTCCCCATATTACGCCGCACAGTACTTTGCGACGTTTATATACCATCCGCTGTCACCACAGCATGTACGCCATAACCTGGCCAAATAAGGATATCTGAGTTAATCATGCATATATACCCACTGAAAACAACAATTAGTTCTCAATATCATACGTGTAGTTACGAACTTTCTGCTAACAAGCTGACTGCAACAATGTTGTAAAACCTCCTTTAGTTGTCATGACAATGTAATCATGCCGACTGCTAAATACTGTTATACTTCTTTTGATTTGCCTTAACACCTCGACTTTACCCCATGGAAATTGTGAACCACACGTGGTGTATTAAAATGCAAAAAAAAAAAAAAAAAAAAAAAAAAAAATGAAAATGTCGAGGGCGAATGTACCCCCTCTTTTAAAATAATTTGTATGTAAACACTATATTCACTGTGTGAATAATGTGCAAGAGTGATGTAAATAAAGTACCATTTTGAAAAGTCAAAAAAAAAGTCTTCTTCTTCTTCTTCTTCTTCTTCTTCTTCTAATGTACCCCCTCTTTTAAAATAATTTGTATGTAAACACTATATTCACTGTGTGAATAGTGTGCAAGAGTGATGTAAATAAAGTACCATTTTGAAAAGTCAAAAAAAGTCGTCTTCTTCTTCTTCTTCTTCTTCTTCTTCGTCTTCTTCTTCTTCTTCTTCTTCTTCTTCTTCTTCTTCATTTTCTTCTTCTCTTCTTCTTTTCCCTCTCCTCCTCCTCCTCCTCCTCCTCCTCCACCCCCTCCTTGGATCTCCATCTCCTTCTTGGTTAATTCTAATTCAACTCACAGCTGTACATGCAGAATTTGGATTCGTATGGACAGACGGCAGAGCGGTCTTCCTCAGTCCTATTCCTGATGGTGATGATGGTGACGTAGCCCCAGGAATACCAGCCCTTGAGGCGACAAAAGTGCTTGGAGAATTCAGGTGAGAAACAGTAAATTTAGATGCTGTCCCTCAGACAAACTTGTAATATTATGATAGTTGACAGTTGTGTGTTGTGTGTTGGATGAGGCTGCAGACACTTAAACAGGAGATCCTGCCTTCAAATCCCAATTGGTGCATGCTGTACATCTTTGGAAAAAAAAAAGTTAATCCTGTAATGTACTATCTCTCTTGACCAAGGTGTAAATGGGTATCATTACAACTTTGCAATGTTGGAATAGTAATAAGGCCAGGGCCAGTCCTCATGGAGAACTGTGCTGACTCTGGAGAGATTACTCATCATAATTTTCATTATTGTTATTATTATTGTCATCATGATGATGATAGTGATTACATTATCATTGATATTTTATATCATTGTCATCACAATTATAATGTCTAGATCACTCAATTCTTAGTCTAGTCATTATCTTCTTATCAGTAGAAAGTATGCCCAGGTTTTCATTTCTTGATTTTGTTTTGCATTTTGATCATGCAGTGATGTCTTGAGCTGTGTCTGGGGCCCCAAACTGCATTGTGCTGTAGAGAATTTTCTAGCTGTACGGCAGAAGTCTTGTGTGGTCATTTGGAAAGTACAAGCACAGAGGTATGATCATTCTCCATGCACATAATTGTACTGTATGTTTGCCCTTCCTTGTCCATGGCACTCTTTTTGAATGTATGACTGCACGGGCCATATACTGTTAATGTTAATTTAGAGTAGCTCCCACCTACTGTATCTCAGTCAACATTGTCCAAGAAGACTAATTTTGGGACAAGGAATAAAATAACTTTTGTAAATCTATAGTGATAAGTTATAGGTCACTTGATGAATTTGCCCACAAATAATCACATAATTCTTTATATTTTGGACATGATCACATCAGAAGAATGTATTTTATCCCCCATGTCAATTTATTGACAGGTCCTAAATTAAGCTACATGATTTTCATAAAATGTTTAAGTACAGTACATCGCGACAAGTTCTGTGCTGATGAGAGTTGTTTGACAATAAGATCATCACCTCACATAATTTGCATTAAAGTGGATGTGATTGCTACCATAGATTTGTAAAAATGTTGTATAGTTCAAGTTGAATGGCTATCTAGGCCTATTTCTCCTATTTTATATCACATTTTGCATTTGATAATGTGGATGTGATTGATATCATTGTTTTATGAAAATGTTTCTGTAGTTCCAAGTTGAATAGCTATATTTTTCTTATTTTATATGACACTTTGACTGAACTATCTATAGTATTGTTTAATTTGATTTAACCCTACTTATTAAACTCTATTGAACATGGAGTGGGTTGTCTCTTCAAATTGTGTTAAAAATCATATTGCACAAAATCAACTTGTAGGCTACTGTAAAACGAGGAATTTTCGCATGCATTTTAATTTCGCGAATTTCGCGAGCGCCGAAATTCGCGAAATTAAAATGCACGCAAAAGTTTTTGTCTACACTACATGCATTGAACGCCAGTGGCAATTCGCGAAAATTTCATGCCACGAAAAAGGCTGTTGGCTCCAATTCGCGAAAATTTCATGCCGCGAATATATCATGTTTTACAGTATACCTCCAATGTGGATGGATTTGTATTTTACTTAAATGGGGCTTGCACTTGTTTCAAAATATGTTTAAAATTTCCTCATTTTCAACAGAGAAAATGCCCTTGGTCTGGATTGTCAGAAGGCTCACACATTCCAGTTTTCATCTCCAAGGAAAGGTGTGTGCCCAGGCAGTCTTTCTTTTTATCTATCGCAGTATAAATAGATTTCAAAATGGTGAGATTTAAGTAGAAAACCAGGTAAAACAGAGTTATCATTCAGTCATCACTTCCAATGACATTGTCAGACTCAGCCATGTATGACAAATGACCCCAAAGTTTTTGCAACTTTAATAGGTGATTCCTTCCGAAGAGTGTGTCTTTCTGCATCAGTATGAAATAAGAAGGAGAAATGGGTCACATGACATGTCCAAGTATCTTTTTACTACTTTGTAAGGTGTCGGGGCCAACACGAGTTACTTTGGCATGTCTTTAATCCATCAGTTATCAAAAATGTGTATTTATATTTTCTCTATGCATTGTCCAGATTGTTCTGTGTTGTGGATTTTGAAAGATGATAGGAATATATTATCGAATCAAAGTCAACATTTAGCGTAATGTGATATATGAGGGCTTTTGGGCTTCAACTTCATACATAGATGTAAAGTTTTTTCAAAGACTAAAAAATTGTTGTCACCAACATTTGGTCCAAACCATCGCATACTTGACCAAATTCTGTTTCTCCTTTCCTCCTCTTTTTGTTCCCTAAGGCTGTGCATGGCATCCCAGCAGGCCGACTCTGCTCACTCTTTCTGGGTCAGAGGTGGCACTATGCGACACCAACAGCGGGATGGTCAGCATCGTCCACCGCGGCTTGGACATCACTGCAGCTTGCTGGACATTTGATGGACAGAGGCTCATGGTGGCAGATGGACAGCAGTTAGTGGTAACTGTGGGCAACATGTTTACATGATTGAATTGAATGTATATGAACACAAGTTTGACTTTTTCATCTCTGAATAAGATTTGCCATCTTCAATGTCCTTTGCCCCCTCCCCCCCCCCCCCATCCTCCACTGTAGAATCAGCTCTTGGTATGATTTATACTATTTCCCTTCATGAAGAATCATGTACTAGATTCTTCATAGTGGTCATAAAGCTTCTGTGGCCTTAGGGAGCATGACAATACATGTGTCTTTTGAATGGAGCATACTAATGATTATGCCTGCTGTAGGTTGTACATCACACCCATTCGCTCAGAAGGTAGGCTTGTAGCATGGCTGTAGGCTACAAAGGGTGACCCCTTGATCATTCATTTCTGGTTGTCAGGAGAACCCTGGGTAGGTGTTTTTTTTTTGTTCTTCTTTTTTGTCTCATCTTTCATACCCAACTTTCAGCACAGTGAGGTAGATTTGTTCAATCTTTGTGACACTTGAGACTGCTGTACTTTGTACATGTACTTCTGTTGATATGCAAAGAGCATTTCTACTCTATGTGCAGATTGGTTGAAATGATGTGTTTTAGTTCTTATTTCTTCCGTTCTTCTATCTTTCTCTTTGTTCCCACTTGTAGATCTATGATGTGGATGATAACCTTCCAGTGAAGATATCGGAAACTGACATGACAGAACAAGGGTGAGTGTCAAAGCTGCTCTCATGACTCTTTATGTTCCTCACTTGTTTTCTAGAGGATCATGGAATATATGTGGCACTTGTTGAAATACTATTTTTTTTTCACATATAAGAATACAAGATGCAAACAGACTACTGAATAAAATATTTTATTCAAACATAGCAGGAGTTAATGAATGATCAAACAACAACCAGTGAGAGAGAGGAAATATGCCTAAAACAGGAGTTTGCAAAGATGTTGTGCAAATGAATGTTGGCTTTAACTCATTGAAGACTGAACTAGTCTCAAGTATACTCTGGCAGGTATCTAAAGGGAAATTGTGTGTTGTAGTTCATCCTCAATGGGTTTAAGAGCGATTTTGAATGGACAGTTACATTCATGTATATACATATATTATATATATATTTTTTTATTTGAATTGTAGTTATTTGTTTTTCCATCAAAGTGTCTGTGTGTTCTAAAAGGTGTTTCTCGTCTTTGATTTTAATAGGATCCCAGGTTCCATTTGCTCAATGACACGGATAACCGAGAGGTTGGTTGCCATGACAACTGAGCTCCCCCTACAGAAGATCATCACTGAGACATCAGTTGACCTCTTTACGGCAGAGCACGTAGACTTTGCAGGGAGCAGCACTGAGTTACGGAGAACAAACTGTGAAATGGGGACCCAGTCCAATGAACAAATCCCTGTTCAATCTTATGGTGGTGATGAGAGCTGTATTCATAGGACAGGAACTCAAGAGGGCATCCTTCTGTCCAGTACATCTGAGGGCAAAGGTGTCGATTGCATGCTTGGAACGGCTTCTGCCAAACTGGACCACGACATCGAACAATCGATTCTCGATGAAACACAGGCAGAGTGTGATGAGGGAGCTACCATGCCAGCTGCAGCTGGTGCAGACGTCTTACCAATGCATCACGTAGCACCACAAGCTGGAAATTCCGACTTTGAAGACACCCCTGAGGTTTGTGAAGGTGACACAAGTAGAACTACATCACTCGTGGCAGACACTTGTGTCACTGCACAGGAAAATATAATTACCACCAAGTACCGCGACATCTGCGATCGCCCATCCAAACAAGTGTTGGAGGCTGCCTTGAAAGACACGAAGGGACCCGTAGACCTGACACAGCTGTTATCCCAGCTAAAGAGCCCCCAAAGCGGCAGTACTTTGCTTCCCAGCGACTTAGGGAGCGAGAGAAAGTGTGCGGATGGAGTGGAAGCCAATCTGAACCCGGAGAAGGATGGGACGACATCTCCAGGAAACACTTTGGGCTCTGGAGATGGCGGAACGGGCTTGAGAGGGGAGGATGCCGATTCGTACATCGATGAACTGCGGCATGTTCAAATGAGCCAACCAGGAGATGCACAGCTATTGCTTCATCTCGATGAGGCAGAGAGTCCTGTCTGTGGTAAAGAGGATTCTCACCACACTGATAATCCAGTCGATCTAACTTCACTGAAATCTGTGGAAACAACAACTGTTCCCCACTTCAAGCACACAACCATGGTAAGTGGTGTTTGACAGTTCTATTTCTGTGGTTATTTAGCCTTATCTTTTTATTACATGTATAAGTTTTACTCTTCATGGTTAGTGTCTCATGAAGTACTGTAAAAGTGGATATTTTCGCGTGACTAATTTTTCGCGCTTGGCCGGGTCGGAAGAGTTTTGCGTGTTTTTAATTCCGCGGAATCAAGACATCACGCACAGGCACATATGGCAAGCAAAAATATTCGCATGCTTTTATTTTCGTGCTAGTTTCTGGTTGCGCGAAATGCGCGAAAATTTGAACACCGCGAAAATTTCCACTTTTACAGTAGACCAAAAATGAATATTTCGCTTGAATCCTTTGTTGTTCAAATATGATTGTTTCAATGGCAGAATTTTCAAAAGTGTGTTGATTTAAATCAAATCTTGGTACTAAATCTATAATAGACTCAAATTTGCAACATCATCAAGAACAACAAAAACATTCTGACTGGGTGCAGATGTAATGAACTAACCAGTTCCATCTATAAACCTTTCTCCAATAAAAGATACGTAGTGAAATCCAGAGGTGCGAATGTTTAAAAGTAATATGACAGATGATAATGGCTGTGGCACAGGCTCAGTTCACTATTCTCAATTTGCCAAGCTAGCGTTGAGGTGTGGGGCAATCTCTTTGAATTGGTGACTTCTATGAGGATGTGGACTTAGAATGTGCAGCTAACCGAGTGTATTGCTCTAGATAGATTGTAGACATTTTGTAATTTCAGTAAGTATGGCATAAACAGTATGAATTATGACATTAACTGCAATAAATGGAAAAAATGCAAAAAAAATAATTAAAGTTTGTAGGTATATTTGTAGCATCCATGCTGAGATTTGATATCCATCATTCCCACATGCCACACTCTGAAAATTTGTTCCCTTTGATGGTTGCTGCCTCTTATATCAATTGTAGTAGGGGGATAGATTTGGCCTATTCTGTTTCCTTGTGTAGTTGTCCTTTGAAGTAATGTGGCTGCTCAGTGTGTTTGTTCGATTTTTCTTCCCATGTTTTTTCAAGCCAGGAGCTGGTAGCACTGCCGAGCTGTTTCTCTTTGATACAGCATTGGATGAAATAGTGAGCCGTCATTCAGTGGAAGGCATCATCTCACCCTCACTGCTGATTTATAAGGTTTGCCAAAACTCCTGTATTCTTCATTCTTTGCTTTTGCTTTGTTTATTTTTTTTACCCCCACCGAAAGGGTGTTGGAGGCACAATTAGTTTGGGTTTTTCTGTCTGTCTGTCTGTCTTTCCCTTTCATCAAGGTGTTATTGTCATTTATGAAAAAAAAGTGGCCCTTTTATTTTTTTTTTAGTAGGCCTACTGTGCTCAGGTATGCAACATGACGTATAGATGTGCTGATTAGAATTTGTGCAAAATTCCTTGAGGTCAGAGTTCAAAGGTCACAGGACTTTGACTACAAAATGGTATTTTCACTAGTTTCAGCAGTATGTTCATCTGGGAATTTCTAATAGTAGTTGCTAGGAAGAGTATAAATAGAACTACATTGTACCATCTCTCCCTGATTCTACAGGAGGCTCTATAAAAAATTTGACATTTCTTTATACCATGACAAAAGAATAACGAGAGTATTTCCATATTTTTGAATAATTCTTGCCCCACATAGATGCATTTCGCCATTCAATTTTCTTTCTAATTCACTCTGTAAGACCTTCCACATTCTGATATTTGAATGTTAGCAGTCCTTTCTAAATGAAGAACATAGTATATGTGAAGTTATAATGGTAAAAAGGTCAAAGTGGGGTCAGAGGTCACTGTGCCATGTAAAAGTGTATATTTGAAGAGTTTGTTTGCAAAAACCGATAAGTCCATATTTGTCAAATGGAGATACAGCTTGCGATTAAAGGTCAAGAAAAATGAAGAGAGAAATAAGAAAATGTTTGCTTCTTTTGGCCATAACTTCAAAAATGTACCTTTATATGTAGTGACCAATATATCATTGAAAAGGTATTACTTTGTACTTTATGACAGAGACTGTACTTCAAAATCTTCAAAAATGGACTTATCGGTTTTTGCGAACAAACTCTTCATTTGTTAAACCATTCCCATGAAGGTTTTAAAATCCTCCGAAATTTTGCACAAAACCCAATAGGTTCCTGGGCAGTGGGTTAAGACATCCAGCAACAATATGATTTCTCTCCCACAGGCTCATAGTTTTATACAGATACGCCACTTCAGAGGTGTAGTTTTGTACAGATAGGCCTTTTCAGAAATGTAGTTTTATACAGATATGCCTTTTTTTAGAGGTGTAGGTTTAGACAAATATTGCCTTGTCAGAGGTGTAATTTTAGACAGATATTACCTTTTCAGAAGAGCAGTATAACACCCAACATCCCCATGGGAGTTATAATTTTTTTTTTTCCAAAAATTATATTTTCCTATTTACAAACAGGGCAGAGGGAAAAAATATTGTCAAAATACTTTGTATTATCAAGTGTGGCCTCAACCTGTCTGTGTCATCTGTCTATATAAAAGGCCATCCTTTCTATTTTCCATGCGAGGTGTCATTAGGTTTAACTTCATGTGTGAGATGCACGATGTTTACATTCATGTCCCCCTCTCATTTTGGACCCTTTTCCAAGGAGCGGCCAAAATGCATTGTTGTTGGCAGCTGCAGTACGAGGGCGCTGTCTGTCTTTCCTTGTTCAGAGCGTAATGCTTTGCTCCAGCCATTTTCCATGGTAAGTGTTTGCATATGTGCGCTGTTGAATATGAGTGCACAAAATTTACAAGCTTGCATATTGCTCATTCATTATAACCATGTCGAATGCAAGTACACATTTTGCTAGTTTACATGAACATGCCACTTTCCTTTATAAAAACAAACAAACAAACAACCCAACTCACTGCTTTTAACCCATTGAGGACGGACTGATTTTTGCTACAAGAAGCATTTCCCATAGACACCATCCCGAGTATACTCGGGACTCGTCCTCAACGGGTTAAAACAATTGTCAAATATACCTGTGAAATAAAAATACTGTATAAGCTGAATATTTCATGAGGTTTTTATTTTCACAAATTTTGCGAGTCAAGTGCTATTCACGAATTCATAAACACATGAACTATTAAATCCGATCCGGACATGAATGTCATGTGCAAGCATACATTTCCCTGTTCAGTACTGTACTCCACAATTATGAATTTACCCACTCGCGATATTGTCGCAAAATTCTGATTCATTAAAATTTAGTATACCTGAATATATGGGGTTTACAGTAAAACTTCAGAGTTGTTTAACAGGACTTCACTGTTTTCAACCCTTTGGGATTAATCTTGTGCAGTATATACTGTAAAACAATATATTCGCGGCACGAAATTTTCGTGAATTGGAGCCAGCGGCCTTTTTCATGGCATGAAATTTTTGCGAATTGCCACTTTCGTTCAATGCATATAGTATAGATAAGAAATTTCGCAAATCTTGGCGCACGCGAAATTTGCGAAATCAAAATTCACATGAACATTCCTTGTTTTACAGTACTGGTTGTCAATGTTCACTTTTGAAACTTGCTCTGCCTTCCATCAGGAGTTGGAGGAGATGGAGCGGCCAGCTGGACTCCTCAGCCTGCCCGATGACCGGGTCCTCGTAGCCGTCACCAAGCCCTCATCTCCTGGTGCGGGGCTTGGGGCTGTCTTACCACCCTCGAGTCAGAGCAGCAGGAGACTGATGCTGAAGTGTGTTTCCATGGCAACTGCTCTGCAGCAGGTGAAGGGTAAGAGTATTGCTTTCTGTCTTTTTTTTTTCTTCTCGAGTTCTGTGCTGGGCATCACTATTTTGATACCATCTGTTTTATGATAGCACACATAGCCTGTTATATTGTAATTCTTTCATTTCTTAAAAGCAGATCCCATTTTCTTTGCTTCAATTTTTCACTGATCTTTTATTTCTTGTCAGACATGAAATCTAAAGATTTAGCCAGGAGACAATTTTTTGTTTGATAGTGTACAGAGAATGAGAGACCAGTTATAGAAATGTCTTGTTATGGTAAATATTATTGCAGGAAATAGTAAAGGCGGTAATATAGATGTTTTATTTACAGCCTGGTGCCACTTTTGTTGTGACCATTGAGTACTTAAAAGCAAGCTGTTGTGTACACACTTTCCTTCCAGAGAGAAACAGGATTCAGCCACTTGACCCTCAGCTGACAACCTCGCCCCCAGGAAATGATGGAAGTAGCAGCCTGCAGGCACTGCTTCTCCCTGACGGCAGGGCCATAGATGCCAAGCCAACATCTGAAGGGAAAAAGGCAGGCATCGAAGTGATAGGAGATGAGAAGCCCTCGACCCATGCTCCCAAGGGGGCAAAGCCAGGAGGTGGGGCCCACAGCGCCGTGGCGATGGTGACATCCAGCCAATCACAGTATCCATCACCACAAACAGCAGGTAGAGTGACTCTTACCTTGTGTGTGTGGCTGACAGTTGTTCAAGGTTTACCTTTTGATTGCTGTAGTATCATGCCTTGAAAACTTTAAAGGGGAAAGAACCCATAATATTAATGTGAACTGAGTGAATGCAGCAATATAATTTGGCCCCCCCAAAAAATGACTTTTAGGGAGTAATGTAGTTTCACTGGCCTGCATATACCACTAATATCTTGTGACTATGATTAGACTTTTTATAACGTGCATTTTTTTTAATGTGTACTTTCAAGCAAGTTTACCAACAATACTTTTACAAACCCATCATGTAGGATACAAGCTTCCTTTTGTCGTAGTGTTGCAGAGGGGCTGTAATCAGTCTTCATTTTTCTATCCTTTCTATCAATCAAGATGTTCCACAGCATGAACTGCAAATTTGTGTCGATTTTCCCACAGCAAAGTTAACCCTAACTTACCGGGGGGGGGGGGGGGGGGGGGAGGGCATAATGCCCCCCCCCCCCCTCAATGAATTCTGCGACCATTCCGGCGCGCAAAATTTTTTGACCGCACCGTTTGCTGACTTTTTAATTTCAAGTCTCGCGCAACTTTTGAGACCAAATTTGTCGCGCCCGGGCATACCGTTCCGAAGCCACACCCCTTCAAAAAACTTTCGTCAACCCCAAAATTGCTTGAAAACGTGATTTTGTGTACAAAGTCAATACAAATTGTATTTTTTCAATTAATTCATATAAAGATTCATATTCTTTATTTTGATAGCTGAAATCAATTTATTTTAGTATAATCATGCTTCAAAAAATGTGTGTGACAAATTCTGCTGAGAAAACAACAAAAACAAATGTTCGAAAAAACAAAGAAATACATAAAGAATTGATAAAACAATAAAAAACCATAACAGAAATTAACTTTTTTTACGCACAAATGTTCGGAATGTCACTAGGAATATTTACATAAAAAAATCAGCATTCCATAAGCTTTTATAAGCCAATTACAGACGAAAATGATTTTTTTTTTTTGCATATATTTGCATATTTAATTGTAGATTACATCCGGCTTTATGTTCATGCAAAATTTTGCGGCGATTGCGCGATCAACGGCCGAGATCTGAAGATGCCCCCCCCCCCCCCCCCCCCCCCCCCCCCCCCCAGGAATTCAAGCTTGCTAAATAGTCCAGGTAAGTTAGGGTTAAAGATACTATGGTTGGTCAGTTCTGGGGCCCGTTGCATAAAAGTTACTATGTATGGTAACTTTGCCATCCAATGGTAACTTCCATGGAATTCTTGATTTTGATTGGCTGTTGAGTATTGTTGCCATGGTAGTTGCCATTGGATGGCAAAGTTACCATAATTGTAACTTTTATGCAACGGGCCCCATCACGCCTTACATCCGAAACTATGACACCTAGGAATTCAACTCATGGCAGCAAAGTTGACATAAGTTTCTTGCACAGAAACATTTTTGTGCATTGATTCCCCTGCCACTTTCAACTTTATGACCACCTGGTATACAAGATTTGTAGCTATCAAAATCATTTCAGGATTGTAGAGTTAAGAGCTATTACTAATGCTGTTGTGCACGTCTTCACTCTTGCCACAGGTGTGGTGCGGCTTCAGTGTATGCGCATGGGAGATGTCGTAGAGAGGTCGTTTCTCCTGCAAGATGGTCTCCTGCGGTTGCAGACGGTCAAAGATGTCTTGCGCCTCTACCATGCGGAGATTCAAGTTGGTAAGTGAGGTCTCGGTCGCCTGCAGTGAATTTTGCAGGGATGCGATTGACAAAGTGAATGCTCAAGAGTCTGGTCCTCATTTTTTATTGAGTGCGATGACAAGCATTTGATAAACCAAATGGAATGGTATAAGTTTCAAATCTTTCTTTTTTTAAAGAATTATCTGTGGCAGCATATCCTATGGTAAAACGTAACTGATTTGCATTGTAACAGCAAATTTATTCACGCTACAGGACTAATGAACATGAAAAAAAACAGCAAATAACATTACAGCAGCCTAATACCCTTACATACATACTTGAAATTAAAGATATGAAGTGATATTACAAATAGCAAGCAAAAAGTTTCCCCATTCTTATTTTCACACTAGTTTCATGTTTCACAAAATGTATATCCATTTTTTAGAAGTTTTCATCAGCCAGTTTGTCTGTCTTTTTGTCTCCAGGTGATCACTGGATTGTCCTCACTCAAGACAAAGATGGTTTTGTCCCACTGACCTTCGACGGTGGATCATTGTACCGAGTCCAGGAGGCGACAATTTAGCACCACCATCACATATTTCAGTGAAGGAAAAAAAGAAGAAGAAAGAAATCCATGATATTGCATCTGTTGTGTGTGCTGTAATCGAAGTTTTGCAAGCCTATGCAAGTGATTGTTTAAAATTGTGCAATTTTTCTATACCAATTTGGGCAGTTTGAAATCATGATTTCATGATTAGCTGATGTATGAAAGGTCAAACAAGGTCATATTTGCTATTGTGGCATTTATCTTCTTCTACTTTTTCTGGCAGTCCTGGGTCCTTTAAGCTTGAAGATTATCACCTCCCATCTGGGAATAATAACACCTGTAATGCCAAAACATTGACCACATTCAAAGAAAGATATATATGTCATAATTTGTTTCAATTGTCTCAAACTATATTTGCTTCGATTTAGGAAAAAAAAAAAGAGGAAAGATTTTACAAAGTTCTTTTTAATAGGACAATACAATATATGATCATTTCTACAATTCATGGAATGACCATTTCTCAGCTTTGTTCTTTTTCTGTCACAGATGAAAATGTTTTTTGAAGACTAAAATCTTAAAGTTACTGTTTCAAATACAGTTTGTATATTACTTAATCACTGGACCCATTTGACAGCCAAAGCTATGACTGCTATTCCCTGATTTATCAAGCTTTGGGCCTCACCTTAGGCAAGGAATGGCGCCAACAATTCCTGTGCTCCTTGCTTGCAAACACATAAACCATATTGCGAGGACCTCAAAACCTTGGCAATAACCTTGGTATACAGTGGACTCCCGTTATAACAAAGTCCTCGGGACCGGAGTTTTCTTTCATCATATCGAAATCTCGTTATGACCGAACAAATGAACAATGAAAAACAGAAATGATAATTTTGCGGCCTTAATTTTTGATTTTGTTGTAACCAGAATTTTGTTATAACGGTGTTCGTTATAACGGGAATGCACTGTAACGAGGTCAGATGACTTAAAAAACTGTGGCAATTACCTTGTTCCATCAGATTTCTCACTATTTCTCACTATATCAGGGTTTTAAAAAAGCACAATAAGATTTGGGACCTGCAAAATCACTTTGCTATGACAGGGTTTTTTTTGTGCCCAGCCTCTTTGTAACTAGATTCCACTGTATTGATGTTAGTGCCCATGGAGGACAGGATTTCCTCTCTGTCTCACCAGTATGTTTCTGTAGTTGAATATCAAAAGTCGATAAGGTTGATTTGTGCTTGTGACTAGGCGCCACATTAACTTATCAAGTCACAGAATGTCGACTTTCTGATTCAGCTAGAATCAAGTTTTTTGGACTCTCTGGCTTTTTAGTAGACACGACTCCCACTGTGAAAAAGTCCTGGGGACAGGCAGTTTCTTTTGTTATACAGTGCACTCCCGTTACAACGAACACAGTTATGATGAAATTTCGTTATAACGAAGTAAATCTTCTGGTCCCAAAATTATCACCATTTAAGTCTATGGTACAAAATTCGCTTATAACGAACATGGTTATAGCAAAATTTCCACTATAACGAAGTCTTTTCCGAGCGCCACAGACAAAGAAAAACAAAAGAAATGTGCTCCGTTATAACGAAATGCGAATTGCTTTTGAAAATACGTAGCGGAACAAGCATTTATAGCGTCTCTGCATGGATGAACGCTTCGCACCATTGTGTGTTCGCTCCTTGTGTTTGCCGGTCCCGAGCATTTCGTTATAACGGGAGTGCACTGTATCGAAATTTCACTACAGCTGAAAAGTAAAGCAAAAGATATACAATGGACTCCCATTATAACGAACTCCTTGAGACTGGCAGTTTTGTTTCGTTATATCGAAATTTCATCATAAGCGAACAAATAAACAATGAAAAACACAGAGCGGCTAATGTTGTGCCCCAAATTTTTCCTTCACTGTAACTGGAATTTCGTTATATATGTGTTCGTTGTAATGGGAGTGCACTGTATCAAAATTTGGGGACCTGAAATTTTACTTTTTTGTAATGGTAACTTTGTAATGACCATGTTTGTTATAATGGGAGTGCACTCAATGTGATTTGTTCCTCTGTAATTACGAAATCTTGCAACTAAAATGGTACAAAAGTTGGCCTTGGATTGGCACACTTTTGAAAAGAAATAGGGAAGGGCCGTGAAGCGGAGATGTTGTCAGGCATAAAGGAGATCAGGATTCATTGTATTTAACACAATATGTCAATTCAAAGTGCTATGATAACATGCTTCATGAAAATAATACAAATTCCATTCAGTTTAATGTATTAACTCCGAGCCACATTTATTTCTTTTAATACAAAATCATTACAATGAAAATTTCATTCAACACAGCACACCATGTGCAGTATAATGATACCATCATAGAACTGACCTGTACAACAGATGCAGGGGCGGATCCAGGAATTCTGTAAAGGGGGGGGGGGGGGCGTGACTAATATTTCTGGTGCCACTTCCGGGTTTCATTTCATTTTTTTCTTTTTATTTCTTTTGTTTTTAACAAAAAATAAAGGGGGGGGGGGGCGTGCGCCGGTTGCGCCCCCCTCTGGATCCGCCACTGAGATGTGCTGTCATTGATTGATACATTTTCTAAGACGAAATGAATGTTTTCCATTTCTACATTTTTAGTGATTTGGAGCAAGACAAATCTTTTAGATATCAAAAACAAAACTTATTTAACCTTGCGTATGAAATACATGTGTACTACTAAACATAGCACATTTTAAGATTATTACGCAAAACAACATTGATGGTATTTAAAACTATCGGGATGGTACTTCGTCTAGGTTTGGATATTGATAAATTTTAGTGAAATCTACAATCTGCTGTCTTCGTATGATCATATTGCCTACTCATTGCCAGCATGTGGACTTTAGGGGGTGTAATTATGGTGCTTCAGTATTAAAGGTGTGTTCTCTTCACAGAGTCAGTGGCACATATGACTTCAGAAAATATATTTTACCAAGTCCGTGTGTGTCGATTTAAAATGGAAAAAAAAATCACTAGAGGAAGTCAAGGAAAATTTTGATTGATTTTGTAATGCAATAAAAACAGATGGCATGATTTAAAATGTGTGAATATCACACACAAATATGTGCAGTAGTTGTCTTTTTTTTTTTGCCTTTGTCGTTTGTTTTATTTAAATGGCTGATGGATGACTAGTGATAAGAGATGTGTGTGCCGAATTGCAATCTTATCTGGTTGTAATAATTTGTTTTCTTTGGTTTTAAAAGTGTTGTTACCCCTACTGTTATTTTTGTCTCTAAAGGACTCTTCTTGGGTAGGCCTATATGTTGTTGTGATCGTGTGAGAATATGTACTCAGTGTTTCTATGTGTGTGTGTTAGTGGTTGTATGCCTACATTGCTTAGTATCAGTGTCTGTGCATAATGCTGTGTTTTTGTTTCAAATCATGTCTATGTATAGCTCTCTATGATCCAGCTCATACAATGTCACACCACACTCTTGTCTCTGTAAGAATACTGAGACATCTAACACAGGAAATGACAAACTTAGTTTACAAGAAAGTACACTCTGTAGTGTTATTCCGTTGCACAGATGGTATGACAAATGCTGAATTCATTGGGATAATGATAGTTTGATAAAAAATACTCTCGAATGTATCATTGATTGTTGACATAAAGTGCATAATACACGTACTATCATTCATGAGGCCCATCTCAAGAAGCTGTTATTCATTTCATCCATTTATTTACTCTGAAAACAAGGGCATGCTCAAAAAAGAACCCTGTACAATGTATTCGTACAAAACAAAGATACAAAGTCAAAACTCAAGTACAGATTCATGGGCTGTACATATGAAACCATGGGAACACTTAAAATTGTCATGCAACAAACAAAGAGTACATACAAAATGGATTGAAGACAAAAAGGCTGTTAAACTGTTGAGTCTCGTCCATACTTTTGTTTTTATGTCAGAAAATACTAAAATTAAATGAAATACACCAGGTATGATTAGACAGAGGACACTAATGTGATGCATTTCAACAGTTTTGATAACAACATTTCAGTTTATTAGTGAAAAATAAGCAAAGAAAATGGAATGACTTTTTCTTTGCTCATTAACTTTTCCACTAATAGATCATAGTGGTGTTTATCCATTTTTTTTGTTCAGTTTCCATATGCGTTTATTACAATATTTCAGTTGATACAAACTGTTTTCCTGTCCGATTCACTCAAATGCACTCACATGTGGACACAAACACACACACATAGATGCAGTCATAAAAAAAATGATTTGTATTATAAAAGGAAAAGAGTAAGATATTTGGACTGAAAAGCTTGAAAAATTAAGGCCACACAGGCAGGCATCAAAGCTGTGACTTGTCCCACTGGAGGCTTTGCCTGTAATTAAATGGCCGTAGGAGGCGGTTTACAAGCACACTTCGTCTGAGCCGCGGCCAGGTTTATGACCTGTAGGACCAATAATGACAAAAAGACATAGTGATATTATGAACAGAGGAATATACACTTCAACACTTGAAAGCCCAATTCAAAAACACTGATCGGGAGAAGGGGGGGGGGGGGGAGGGGGTGGAGAGACTTTGACGGAATACTTTCCTTAAAGCATCATTGTACACAATATATCACAATTACCCAAGTTCTATAATTGATGATTTTACAAGTTCTTAAAGTAAGCTTAAGCATGAACTACTTTCACAATCATATACTCTATCTGGGATAGCATTTGATGAACACTATCGGGATTGTAAGGTTGATATAATCTGCTTGGTATGGTTGTTGAACATGTCCATTTGTCCTCCTTTCAAATACATGTATCTAATTTTCAATGTTCTTTTCTAGCAGCCAGTACAGGGGCGGATCCAGGAATTCCGTAAAGAGGGGGCGCGTTTACAAAATTAAGGGGGGGGGGGGCGCACGCACCCCTCCCCCATTTTTTCTTTTTATTTCTTTTGTTTCAACAAAAAATAAGGGGGGGGGGGGGGGGCGTGCGCCGGTTGCGGTCCTCCTGGATCCGCCCCAGCAGTATACCCATACAATTTTATACTAAGCTCTTACATCTTCATAGAGCGGTTCTATCTGTCGGTACTCTTTATCTTTGTTGTGTGTTGGTGTGAGCGAGGGGTGTATGCAGCAGCAATATAAGTGGCACAAACTACAACGGAATGAAAATCAACCAGAAAGACACGCCACGCAGAATTCGAAAGCGGAATCAGTATCAGCGAAGAAAAAAATAAAGGAAATCAGATGCGTACATAGGGGAAAGATGGAAGACATAAGGAATAATAGCACGAGTAATGAAAAAAAAAAGAAAGCTGAAAAACTAAAGGAACTTGAAAAGGAATTAGGAAGTGATAAACTAACCGTGAGCGTTCTTCAGATCCTCGCAGATGAGTCTGTACTCCGTGGTAGTGATGAGCTTATCAAACGCCGCGTTCCACCACTCGAAGAAATCAGAATTGTCCTTCCTCGCCATCATGCCGTACCCACCGAGGGCGCAACGATTCTCAAAGTTATCCGCTGTCACCCTTCTCAGCTTGGCCATCTGGGGTTCGTCGTAGCAGAACGCAGCTTTGACCTATATTCATATGCAGAGTGACATTGAATGTTTTTGGTTTGGTTTGGTTTATTTCTGCATTTTCTTTCTCCAAATACATGTACAATAACAAATGAAAACAAAGTGATACAGAGTATGCAAAAAAAGGAGAGTTTAACATACAAATCGATACAAGAAATGTCATTTTCATAACAATATCAGTCTGCAATAACATTATTTTATGAATCAAAACAACATAATAAGGCATACTGTATTTACGAACAAAGGAGAAATCAATACAGGGGACCGTCATCACAAGCAGAGGCTGACGTGGATGAGGCCATATCTCTATAATTATGTAAGACGAATATAATACAACACCAATTATAGATCTACTCATAAAACTCTTAATCTTAATATACGAAATACATTACTCCTTGAATACCAACAAATGATCAATAAAATATCATTGTGAGATTATATCAAATGAAATATTAATTTAGTTTTGGTTGTTAACATGACCACCGCGGGCTTTAAAGACATTATTTGTTCGACCTACACCAGGAGTAAAGAAATGATTTACAGAAAGAGTGCGAGAGAGAGAGTGTGTGTAATTTCAAAACTTTACTACATTTCTTCAAGGCAAGACTAAAATGAAATTAAGTACAACGTGGTATGTACCACATGGTTCCAGAGCTGCCAAGTCTTTCCAATTATGTGCGAGGCTTACTAAAAAAAATCTTTGTACTTAGACAAAAGAATATGAAATGCTCCCTGATTTGGGATTCCATTTCTCCTGTCGAGATGCTAGTAACATAGAATTCTCCTTCTGAAAGGTCTCTTATAGAATTCACTGACTCTGATACAAGCCTGTAATTTTCCACAAAGCGCAATTAATGTTTGGTGGAAAGGTTGGGGAAAAATAGCTAAAAACACAGGTTGTTTCAACAAAGAAAAATAATTATAATTGTATCATTACCATAATGATTATTTGTAATAATGATTGAATTTATATGGCGCTTTATACGGGTGTTTCTAGTGTATAACACTGGTGCTATTTATACAAGAGAACTAGAAAACAAATTAACAAAAGGACGATGGAAAACCAAAATAACGACAAAAAGAAGAAAAAAAAACAACAACCTGGATACAATGATAAATAGCTGACTATGTGCTTCTCCAGGAAAAAAAAATACAACTGATTAAAGAGATGAGTTTTGAGAAGAATTTTAAATGATACAATAGATGAGGCATTCTGAATATAAAGAGGGAGTTTATTCCAAAGGGAGGGGGCAATGGAAGGAAAGGCTTGTTCTAGATGATAACAAAATTTGTATACAGAGTTTGAAGTCCTCTAAAAGGCATTTTTAGTATCACTCACAGTTCCGTCTATGACAGCAGCCACCAGGTCGTCTAGAGACGGGAAGTACCTTGTTTGGCTGTCACTCAGCCCAGCGCCCTGTCGAATAGGACATCGAACAGGACATCGAAGAGTAAGTTGCTAGCATTATGACATCCGAACATAACTGTGGTAGAATTTCAAGATTTTAGTTTCTTTAAATTTTTGTTTGTGCGCGGGTCTATTTCATTTGAAGGTTTGCAAATACATGTATGATCAGTAGCGGTGACTACGGTTTGCCATGGCATTTGCCAGGACATAACCAATAAGCCCTGAGCGTTTGACTTTTGTTTTGTTTTGTTTTGTTTTGTTTTGTTTTTCCCCCTCGATGATAGCTAGTTTTCATTGTAACTATGATAACTGCAAACATATTATAGTGCAATGGGTCTGAGATAATTCATGTGGAAAATACCGTAGGTTTTTATCAATTATACATTAAAACAAAACAAAACAAACCCAACATAATGAAAGAAAAGATATTTCTGGTCAGAACTTACAAACTCTTGACGTAAAAATCAACAAGACTGAAAACATTTGCTGAAGATTTTGAACATACATTTCAAGGCATTGGATTAGAAAGACATATTTTAAAATGTTCAGCCAAACGTGGCATAGCATGATGTTGTGTATGTTAAATGCCTGAGAATCATTATCAAGTTTACCCCTCAACCCCCCCCCCCCCAAAAAAAAAAGAAAGTAAAATGCCGAATTTTACATCACACCCTTAGTTTCGATTTCAAAAGCAGACGTCCTTCCTGGAAACAGTGTCGTAACAAACAAGTCTGCACAATACATCCTGTTAAATTTGTCCTGCGCATGGTAAGTGGAATAGGGTATAATGAGTGTGCGCGTGTATTGGGGTTGCTGTTTATGACTACAATACAGGAGATTTTCTATAACAATAGCGATGGAGCAAGATAAAATCTACCATTGTTTAAACAAAAATTAGAATATTATGTCATTCTTGTGGTGTTTGTAATAAGTCGAAAAAAAAATGAGGGACACTTTCCTCGTCTCCTTGATGTAACTATTGTCAACCAAATATGCTGACATAAATGGCCTATTGCTCGTGCTGTGAAATAAAAAAAAAATCAGAAAAAAGAGAAGAAAATACACCCACATTTCCTTTTATTACAGTATATCTCAATTAAATACAAATTATGAATTCTTCTTCCGAAGAGTTTAGAAATGCTGTTGAAGGAGGTTATGAGCTCCGAGTTAAAATCGATTAACTAACAAATTCCCCGAAATCAGATTCTAAATCTTGATGTTGCATTATTCTATACATTCTTGCAAACAAAATCATTATCACACGAGACACGCACAGTGGTTTTGGAGCCATACTCTGAAACCACTTATCTTCGCTCAATTTGTCATGAGAACTTGTTAAAACTGAAGAAGAGATTGTTTTCAGACCATCTGAAGACTTGCGAAGTTCAAAGGGTACATATAAAACTCAGAAAAGAAAATAATTGTTGGATGAAATACAAATCGTCAAGATTTTGCAATTAACCACCTTTTTTTGAGGGATTTGGTTAGCCCCGCTGAGAATTTGAAAACTTATCAACTATAATCCATACATAAAAAAAGAAAAAAAAATCGCTCTTTTTTGTATCGTCGGTCGGTGTTATTACAAAACAGATAACATAACCAAAATATTCCACTATCACGTGACCATGTCTATCCAATCGCTGACTATCATTTGATTAGTATTATTATGATCTGAGCTTCCTCGTGCAGACATTTCATTATTATGATACTGTAGGCCTACATGCAATAATAATAACAACGTTTGAGCTGTTTGTAGTATACCGCCTGATGATTTGATCTCAGCATTGCCTGGGGAAACTATTTCTCAATAGTGCCCAATTTATTTATTATCATTTTCATAAGCTACAAGTTTTTGAACGACCAATATAACCGATATGAAGCATTCAGTAAAAATAAAATTTCCTTTGTTCTGATGCACAAGGTGCTATACTATAGTACAGTGTACCTGAATGATGTCATCGTAATTGGCGAGACACCGAGCGTCGCTCGAGAAAGCCGAGACGAAACCTACTGTGACGTCACGAAGGTCGCGCCAATCAAAATTCGTGGTGGTGTTTGACACGTAGATCCCCACCCTGGAAAGTTTGCTGTAAGGCTTGGTGAATCCAAACACCCTCGACCGAGTTTTTGTGATGCCCCACCCTAAAACAATACCAAAACCGAAACGAAAATAAACACAACAACGTATTAAACAGAAACACACACAAAAAGAAACAAGCAAAACCATGACTATAAACATGGTGACATGATTAAGTTTATCATCTTTGTTCGTTTTGTTTTCTCAATATTTCCATGGAAGGTATAGTAATGGCGGTATGTGCAAAGTATTGCTGCTTTCAGCTTTGAGGTATATTTTTCTTTTGTGATAACTTATTTTGAAATAAAAAAGTTACATGTACATAGATAAAAAAAAATATTGATTTTCAGAAAGCAAAGATAGGTCGTGATTAACGTATTATATCGTGCGCAATGTGAGATGGTGTATAATTCATTGTCATTCCTGCACGAAATTGACCCACAAGCCACATAGACTATAAATTGTGACGTGATGACAAATTTTGACGATCTCATGGATTGGTTAATTTGATTTTGACCTACATCACTATTTTGGGAAAACGCATGAAACGCAGAACTTAAACTTAAACCTTTTGGTATGATGTTGACGAAACTTCCATCTTTATGTTGGGAGAGGAATTTTATGCATTTATGCACAGAAATGTCAAGCAGATAGAGTGAAGTATAGTTGTGATTAACTTGCAAATGATGAATTGCTTTTCTCGTGCTGCACTGACAAGCCATGCAGGTCAGGCTATGATGATGATATTACTCATGTTGCTCAATGATTAATATCCTGCACTTTTTTTTTGGCCAGTTATCTACATTTTGGTGTTCAGCGCTTTCCCGCTATCACTTTCATGACTCAACTAGAAATGTCGCTATGGCGACTGGTATGCCTCCGCCATAATGCATGGTTCTCAGAATAGGTCTGTAGCACAATGTCTTGACAATGTGTGAGGACAGCTTCACATATTACTGGCCAAATATCAAAATGACAGGTTTGTCACAAATGCATTGAGTTTTCACTATCCTTGAACTAAGCTTATTTAGATGAATGGCTATACTGTCTAAGAGTGCAGGTATTTGGGGATTTGAGGATTTGTACCAAATTTTTGACCCTTTTATAAGTTTCCAAAAGAAGTGAAATTTAGCACTTTCACTTGACATTTGACCTTTTGACCTTTGCCTGACCTTTAAGCAAGAAACTTCCAAGAGAATCTGTATTGGGTAATATATGCATACACTAAGTTCCAAGAAAAAAATCCTGCACGCATTGCATCAAAGAGAGAAATAATGACATTTTGATGAGTTGACCTTGACCTTTAACCCCCTGACCTTTGACCCTTGACCCTACATTCCCTACATGATCACTGCCAGTCAGTACATGCATATATACTAAGTTCCATGCAGATACCTTGAAATATTTGTGAGATATGGAAAAAAAAAGTGAAATTTTTAACATTTTCACTTGACCTTTGACCTCATGACCCAAAGCTCTCTCTGGGGAATCTTTATTTCGTAGTTCATGTATACACCAAGTTTCAAGAAAATACCTCCAGGCATTGCATAGATATAGGGGAAATAGTGAAATTTTGAGCATTTGACCTTGACCTTTGACCTTGAGCATGGGCCCCCAAAAGTTGATAGGCACAACTTCGCCCACTCATACATATACATGCCAAGTTTCATTAGGATACCTCTAACAGGTTTTTAGATGTGCTGTCCACAAAATTGATTACGGACGGAAGGACGGACGGACGGACGGACGGACAACCCGAAAACATAATGCCTCCGACGACACTTCGTGGCGGAGGCATAAAAATCACCTTCCTGCTGGTAGGATAAATAATTTCCAAGTTAGTGTGCCACAAGATCCTTCTAATACAATCAAGATTGCGCACCGTACCTGCGCATGCGTCGTACCACCTTCCGAGTAGGCCCTCTCCGCCTAGTGTTGTCCCATCAGACTTCGTGGCCACGCAGCGACTGGAATCTTCGACTATGACGCAGTTCTTGTTGGCTATTTTACACACTGGGAGAGACAATGGCAAACAATAATGCTATTAAACAAGGATGACTGACGCGTAGTAAACTGTACTGAATAGAAATTGATAAAATATAGCGTACAGTACAGTGTATTTCAATTCTTCACTCTTAAAACATCCGAGTCAGAACTGACCCCGAACTGGGTCCGTTGGGGTCATACACTGTTCCGGGTCAGAAATGACAAGGAATGGGGTCAGCTATGACCCATTCAGAGTCATGAATTGGGTCAGAGTGACCCCATTCGGGGTTTTCATGACTAAATTCCAAGTCATTTTGACTCGGAACGGTGTATGACCCCAATGGACCCAGTTCCGGGTCAGTTCTGACTCGGATGTTTTAAGAGTGTTTGCTCTGTTTGTCGATCCCATAGTAAAATGCTCAGTTGGTAGAACAAAGTAGCCGATTTCAATTCGAAACCTGTCTGTAACATGAAAGTGCGAGTCCTATTGAACAACAATGTAGGCCAAATAACGGAAAATGTGTAACTTAACAACAAACAAAATAAGCTAAATTGTATAAACAAAGTGAAAGCAAGGTCAAGTACACTGTACTAAATTGGGATTAAATGAATATAGCTAGCAAATTTGAATTCTTTGCTCTGCTTGTCGATCACTTAGTAAAATGCTCAGTTGGTAGAACAAAGTAGCCGGTTTCGATTCGAAACCTGCATGTCTGTCAAACATGAATGTGGGAGTCCTGTAGTGAACAAAACTGTATTCAACGGCAAATGTGTAACTTAATAACAAACAAAAGAAGCTAAATAAGCAAAGTGAAAACAAGATCAAGTACACTGTATACTAAATTGAGATTAAATGAATATAGCTAGCGTATCTTAATTCTTTGCTCTTCTTGCAGAGTACAAAGGAAAATGTTCAGTTGGTAGAATATAGTGTATAGCTGATTACGATTCGAAACTTGTCTGCAACATAAAGTGGGAGTCCCGGTAAACAACAATGTATCTAACGGCAAATGTGTAATTTAATAATATTATAGTACAGTGTACTCCCGTTATAACGAACAAGGTTATAACGAAATACAGGTTACAACGAAGTTGAAATTTAGACCGCAACATTACCCATTCTGTATGTATTTTTGTTGTTTATTTGTTCGCTTATGACGAAACTTTGATATAACGAGAGAAAACTGCCGGTCCCGAAGACTTCGTTACACCGGAAGTCTACTGTATTATTTTAAGTAGAGGGGATATCCTTACCTGCATTCACAATATCAATGTTGTAGCCCTTAATGGTTCCACTTTCCTCGTCCCTTTTTTGTACAAACAAAAGATAAACAAAGCCGAAGTATCAAATAAAACTTCGTAACAAATTTTTAAATCAATTAATCGAACATGGACAGAGTGTATATATTGCGTTTCGTTATTGTTTTGTCAGCAGTGGTCGCTCAGACCATCATGCTCACACGATATACTTTTCGCCATCAGGGTCGAGAAATCTTTTTTTATTTTGGAATCCGTATTAAGAAGGGAATAGATCTACTCCAATTCTAAGGATGATTCAAATGTCTTGAGTGCAACTTAATGAAAAGAACAAATAGCTCGGCGGAATTTTGAGCAATATTAAAGAGGTGAGTGACAGTAATAATGATAAAATTGATGTATTCTCACAGATGAATGCTCTTCATAGTTATGCATGTCAAAGCAAGAGACAAAAAATGTATAAATTTTCATAACTTATCTGCTAAAGCACACTAAATTGACCGAGCCCTCTTGGTCACGTGCATGCCATTGACGTCATCAAACACAGAATCAATCTTTTTAGTCTTACCATCAAAATTCATTGTGACAAACGTTCTGTTTTTTCGGGTACAAAGCTCAGTGGTCGAATGGGTCAATGGTCAACGCACATCATGACAGACCTGTGCGATACAGCTATATTATTGGAGTTTTTCATCGTTTTGTAGAATTTATATTGAAGTCCGACAAATTTCGTGTATTGGCCTATGAAAAAAGACTTTTTTTTTTCTAGAACACGTTCTATTGAATACAAATTTTAGTGTTTTTTTTTTTCTTTCTATAGAACATGTTCTCGTTCATTTGGCTCCCATCATATAGGGCCTGTAGCTCCTATAGGTCTGTCTGAGTAAAACACAGCATCACAATATTTTGTTTTCCACGAGTAACTCTCAATATATATCACGTGACCAGCAGAACGAATTTGCAGACCCGAAAGTTTGACAAAAGGAGTCTTTTTGTAAGCGACGCCAAAACTGTGGTAATCGATATACAGCATGTTGATCCCACACGAGAACAATGGCAAATGGTGTATTAAATCCACGAGAAATTATAATCCCACGGTGGATAGATAATGCGTGTTTGTAATTCCATAAAGATTGGATCGATCACTTTCATTTTTTTTTTCAGTCATGAAACCGAGTGCGTTCTGGTAGATAATCTGTAAAGTATACAGAATACGTGATGAAGGTGATCACATAATAGGAATTTGATGTAAAGGTTCAGTATTAGGGCCGACATAATGTCAGGAAGAAGACTATTTTTCCCTCTGCCAGAGTCATTACAGATTAGAAGGCCGAGGCTTTTTCCTGTTTTGATTTCTCTTGGTGCACTCGAGCTCCCACAATATATTTTTCCAGGGAGGTGATTCCACCTCCCTGATTTTTCTAAACTGTAGAAAATTGAGTGCACGTTCGTATCACAAGTATAGATTCAACATAAAACAATAGGTCATGATACAATACATATACAGAGTTTTATCAAAATGATGTTTCACTTTATGTAATTTGGTTGGAAAAAAAGTAAAATGAACCTCCCCTGAAGTTATAGCTGACTGTTGGAATCTAATGAATTCAATTAAACATTAAGTGAAATTTTCATTGAAACTAAAAGCTGCATGACGAATTAAAGTTTCACATTTTCTCGCAAATCAGTATTATCGGTTATAATTGAATATGCAATTGAGATGATGATGATGATGACCTTCCTCGTTTCACTTTCACCTTCATTCAAATTTAAAGGGATGGAACAGTTCTGGTTGAGAGGGGACTTCAGGTTTCCGAACCTTTTTTTTTTATGCCTCCGCTACGAAGTGGTGCAGGAGGCATTATGTTTTCGGGTTGTCAGTCCGTCCGTCCGTAATGTATTTTGTGGACAGGATAACTACCAAAACCTTTTGAGGTATCCTAATGAAACTTGGCATGTATGTGTATTAGGGGGTGAAGTTGTGCCTATCAACTTTTGGGTGCACATGCTCAAGGTCAAAGGTCAAGGTCAAATACATAAAATGTCACTATTTCCACCATATCTATGCAATGCCTGAAGATATTTTCTTGAAACTTAGTGTATACATGTATTACCCAATTAAGATTCTCTGGTGAAAGTTTGGGTCATGAGGTCAAAGGTCACGGGTCAAAAGGTCAAGTAAAAATATTAAAAGTTCACCTTTTTTCTCTGTACCTTGGAAATTGTTCAAGGTATCTTCATGGAACATAGTATATATACATTTACTGACTGGCAGTGATTATCTAGAGAATTTAGGGCTCATGGGTCAAAGGTCAGGGGTCAAAGGTCAAGGGCAACACTTCAAAATTTTACTCTTTCCGTCATGTTTATGCAATGCCAGCAGGATTATTTTTTTTTAACACTTCACTCTTAAAACATCCGAGTCAAAAATGACCCGGAACTGGGTCCGTTGGGGTCATACACCGTTCCGGGTCCAAAATGACTTGGAATTTGGTCATGAAGACCCAAAATGGTGTCACCCTTACCCAATTCATGACTCTGAATGGGTCATATCTGACCCCATTCCTTGTCATTTCTGACCCCGAACGGTGTGTGACCCCAACGGACCCAGTTCCGGGTCAGTTCTGACTCGGATGTTTTAAGAGTGTTGGTGTATGCATGTATAACGTAATAGAGATTCTCTGGAAAGTTTTTTTTTTCTTTTGTTTTTGCCTCAAAGGTCAAAAGGTCAAAGATCAAGTGAAAGTGCTGAACTAAGTTTTTCCTCCATATCTCGGAAGTGGCTCAAATTATCTTGAAACGTACTACATATTTACGCATGTTCTGCCTGACAGTGATTATCTTATGAATTTTAGAGTCAAAGGCCAGATGAAAATGGTAACAATTTACTATTGAATACAGAAATTGCACTTTTTCTCCATACCTTGAAAATTACTCAATGCATAAACGTATGAATGGGTCAAAGTCAAGTTAAAGTCCTTAAATCCCAAATACATGCTCTCCTATTCATCCAATTAAACCTCGGTCAAGGAAGGTGAACATTCAACACATTTGTGACAAACTTGTAATTGTAAAATTTTGCCAATTTTGTGAAAACGTAATCACACATTGTCCACATATACTATCTAGACCTATTAGGAGAATCATGCATTATGGCGGAGGCATACCAGTCGCCATAGCGACATTTCTAGTTTGTGACATAATGAGAAACTTCCTATTAAAAAAAGCGTCTACAATTCTAAGATGAATTCAAAGATTATTTGATAACGATTGGTTTTTAAATGGCTGAGATATCCAAAAACAAAGAGGATTCTAATAAAAAGTGTGAGCCACCTTTTATAAGGACCATTTTGCTTTACTTTCAGAGCGATCTATTCAAGGGACTGCAAAACAGGGGATGGGAGGAATGGAAATAATAGTTTGACTGGTCAGCTTACAAATATTCCAAATTGACGTCATAATGGCCGGAGGCGAACGTCCAGATCTTGTCCTGGGGACCTCCAGAACCTGACATAATAGTGAAAATCGTGATGACTTAACAACCGCAAAACACGTTCAAAATATCAAAGGTAATGTGCGTGCCAGATGGATGTAGCATTTCTTCGAGAATATCTTAATCATTTTTTTCTCATTTTGGTACCCTTGCGAGCATTTCCTCCTCTGAAATTGTTAATCTGACATCTGAATATTCAAATATTTAGCCTTTCCTCTTTTTTTTTTTACTTCCAAATTTGTTCTTACCCCGAACATTATACATTTGATGCATCGAAACTGTAAGAAAAATGGCATGCTCTTCGCGATCGGCTATACTCACGCCATATTGGCCGTTAATAGCTGATCGTGAAATTTGTGTTCATGCCTATCACAAGTTGCGGCACGACTGAATCGTAGTTTGAATCGTAGAGTAATCGCAGTGGTCGTATCGGACCTTAACAGATCTTGAGATTAGTCGTGGCAATCGCGTTGATTGAAGACAATATTTGAACCGTCAAAAACTTTTCTACGATCATTGCCGTAAGATCTGATACGACCTGATCAGATTTGATGCAATCACGATGATTACTCAACAATTCAAATTGTGACAGACATAAACGTAAAGTCCACGGTCAGCTAGTGATGGCCAGTCATGGTGTGCGTAGCGGTTTTCACGACAGTGGAAATCTATAGCATTGCTTGATCTCGAACTAAAAAAAATGCTATATAGTTTTGGTTGATATAGGACTTCAGATTTCCAACACTAATTTGTGAGATGTGCTATCTCCACGTGTCTCTTATGAAATATGAAAGATTATGCATTTACAGAATTCAAAGTTTGTTTGATGAAAATTGGTTTTGAAATGGCCGAGATATCCACAAACAAAGCGCTCCTAATAAGAGCAGGGACCCATCTTTTATATATTAGGACCATCACACCCTTTCTTTTACTTTGTTTTTGGATATCTCGGCCATTTCAAAACCGATTTTTCATCGAATAAACTTTGAATTCCTCTTTAGAACAGCATGCTCTTTAATACTTCACAAGTAATTTCTGATTATCTCGCAAACAGTTAAAATCTCAATCTCCAATCTCCGTCTCAACCAAACTATACCACCCCTTTACAATGTAAAGCATCGTCCATCGCGTCGTAAAGGTAGAAATGCTATATGGTTATCGGATATCATTTACAATAAACTTACATCAACCATTCCGTGATTTCCCTTCTTAGACCAGTAGGAATGGTATGTTTCTCAGTTCATTTTGATATATAAAGTATTCTCTAACATAGGGAGAGGTTTGCGTTGGGAAACCCTAAAAAAGGGGCTGCAGGATTATTTCCTTAACAGGGCTAACCCGGCCGTGATCTGTCCCTTCAGGACTGCACCGCAATAACAAAAGAATGAAAGAAACTCTTTTCAGAGCTCCCACAAGGTAAGCGGTCCTTATAAGAACTGCACCCAAAAACAAAGAATAATCCCTACACAGTCTTTTCACGACTTCTCATGATCTAATAACAAAAGAATAACCTCCATGGTTCTTATCAGAGCTTCCACGAAATGATCCAGTCATTTTAGGACCATACAAGCCCATTCCACTTTCGCATGTAACACATCGATTCACAACAAAAGAATACTCTACACTCCCTCCTTTACACTTGCCTTTTCACTTTTACCATCAAGAAAGTTCAAGAGAATGGAGTCAAAACTGTCTCATTTTCCTTAAAGCAATGTTCGATGTCGCCACTCAAAAATATCTGAAGCTTATGCCAAATTCGATCTGCCGAGCAGACAGTAAGACAATAAACCATTTCGAGGTTCCAGTTTGTGCATGAGCAGAAAAAAGGTCATTTGTACTGAGAGACAGGATGGTTTTTCAATTCACTGAGATAAACGTCTGTGATGCAATGATTATACAGATAGTCCTTATTAACGGTGCCTAGTTATACCGGTACGTCCACCTGACAGCAAGTCTGGTATGCGGCAATCGGTTAACAGAAGATGTTTGTTAATGCATTCAATGCAGCACAATGAAATGGATACTTCCCAAATTGTTGACTGACGAACCATTGTGGTCACTTGATCTACGCAAGTTCATTCTTTGTTTGAGTACGAGTTCCATAAATTGCTATGTTGGACAAGCCGATGCATAATGTCGTTTTGAATCGAGTGAAGTGCCTAACCAACTGAGAAAAAAAGAAATGTCATTAAAGTACTCATGTGCACATGAGCTATCGCCGAACTGGCTCCTGTTGACTCCTGTCAAAATTGTATAATCACCAGCCACTTTCTAAGGAAGAGTATGTCTTTGCGATGGTAATTTCTTTTCGCCTACTTATCAAAGATAAAAGATAATCATGTTAATGGTATAGACATGGAGTGTGCAAATACAAATTGCGCAAAAGAAGAATAAAAATAATGAAATAAAAATGAAAATTACTCGACTAGGCATGTCCGGACAGCGTTAGTCTGATTTATTTATCAATAGAGAATCATACTTGAAAATTATTCCATATCAGTTTAATTTGCTGGAATTATGTGGACAAGTGACGACACTAGTATTCCAGGAGAGTACAGTTTCAAACATTTTCACATCATACAGCTCTGATATATACTTTTGCACATCTATTTCTGGATGGAAATGAATTGACTTTTGTTGTAGGCCCTATAGTGTGCTTTATCCTTAAGTGAGATTTCAATTCATTTTGATAATTAAACAAACGAAATAGAGCCAACATGATGTTTGTGTTCAAAATAAATCTTCAGATTGCTCAGTCAGACGGCGGCATAGAACATCGATCATCAAAGGAAAATATGCACTGTGGAATTCTTTTGAACATCAATAGAAAACTGACAACTATTTCAATAATTACAGCCAGTTGGAACTCCATCTGTTAAACCTCCTTACTTCCCCACATCTTATCTCTATCTCCATTCTTCACACTTGGTGCACCGCAAACCTCTCCCTGTGTTAATCTTATACCACAATGCAAGCCTTCAAAGATCAAAAGTGGTCTTTGTTTTTATGTATTGAAAAGTTAGAGCATTTATACAGGGGCGGATTAAAGAATTCCGTTAAGGGGAGGCGCCTTTGCAAAATCATTTTTATTCCTTTTGTTTTAACCAAATATAAAGAAGGGGCGCGCGCCGGGTGCGCCCCCTCTGGATCCTCCATTGATTTATGCATTCTACACATTTTTTTGTTACAAAAGATTGCCTGCATGCACAACCACTCAAAAACTCGCCGGAAGCTTTTCTTACTTAACAACTGATCAACATGATTAATGCTCAGCAAAAAACCGCCGACGAAACATAATTATTGTTCGTGAGAGCAGGTGCGTAAAATATCCGTTATTATGGGCTGTGAAAAATAAATATTTGTGAATCTTCATACATCAGAGAAACGGTCTGTTGAATGAGGCCATACCGATCCACGAAACGTAGATTTTTATGTAAAGAATTTGTAGGCCAGTACAAGTATACGTGGAGGAAAAGTGAGAACAGGGTGAATGAGATTTCTTTTCATTCATGTTATTGCCAATTGTCCTGCATACACCGAGACAAAAGGCGCAATTTTGCCGACGTTAAGATAATATTCCCCTATCAAAGTGCACTAATCATACATTGTATTATTTAAGTTGATTTTACGGAATGAAGTAGAGTCAAATAAACACAAAAGTCGAAGTTTAATCAAAATCGGATATAAAGCATGAACGTTTTCAAAGGTTTCAAGTTTCTCATGCGTATGTTGTGGAAGAACAATAGGGCATGGCATCACTGTTTTGTGTAAACTTGTGAAACTTCAGACCCGGAAATTAACATCTGTTTCATGTCCCGATTTTGATGCAACTTTGACATTTCTCTTCGTTCGATTTTACTTTGTTTCTTGTGGCCAACTTGAATATAAGGTAGAAATTCGCTAGAAGACAAAAATAGCTATGGCAAAGAAAAGAGTAAACTTTATATTGACGGGCCAACCTGGGGCAGCGAATTCCTGCTCGTACTCCACCTCGATGTGACCATTCCTGGCGAGGGCAACCACACCAAGGACTACGGCTGCCACCGACAAGACGATCACCACGGCGATGATGAGCTCTGTTCGTCGACGACGGTCATCCATGATCTGCGCGGCCTTCTGATGTCCGACGGTATCGTCTTCGTTCACCAATCGCTCAGGAGCCAAATCTGACAGCGCCGTAGTTGACATGTTTTATACTGTCAAGCCCCTCACACCGTGTGTGCCGAATTAACGACGTTCAGATGACTAGAGACATCAAAAGCCAGACCACGACACAGGGGAAGTATTGCTTCCGGGTCAAAATATACACCACTTCCTTTGCACTGTCATCCAATTAATAGCATCATTGGCGATAAATGCATATATCATTGTCTTCTGATAAGGGTAGGTTCTGTTAATGTATAGTTGGTTAATACTGTAGGCCTACATATGAAGTGGGCATAGATTAATAAGATGAGTGATTAATTTTTGTTTTATGGGGGGGGGGTGTAATTGAAAAAAAGTATTTCGCTTTTGTCTTTGTCGTTTTTAAACACTTCCGAAGGAGCATTACATCTTTCCTTGCTACAATAGAGTGTAATTACCATGCCTGAATCATCATTAAAATATAATTCATGCTTCGTATTAGATACTGGTAGTCACTCTCTCTTGTGAATTACTCGGTAGCTACATTTCGACTGACTGTAGAGGTATCTGTTATTAACGTATACGATCAGTGGCGGATCCAGAGTGGGGGCACAGCCGGCGCACGCCCCCTTTATTTGTCGTTAAAAACTAAGGAAATGTAAAGAAAAAAATACATGAAACCGGGAAATAGCACCAAAAATATTAGTTGCCCCCCCCCCTTTACGAAATTCCTGGATCCGTCCCTGACGATGTCTATAACAATTTTCCTTTACCTAAATAACATTCAACTTTTGATCCTCTTAAACAATATGAATAGTTAGATAAATGGCAAGATTAAAGGCCACCAGAAGCAATCATGTGCACAGTAAAAGTGTGTGTGCGTTGGAAAAGAATTAATGAACATTATGTGTGAAAACACTGACGTGAAAAAGTGATTCGATATGTCAGCGGGTGTAATTTGCATACAATATGGATACAACCTTGATCTTTGATCACTGCCTTATTGTTAATTGACCGGTGAATTCTGACACTATTCCATTAAGCTAAATGTTCTTAATTCTATGCATAATTACACTGAATTGAATTGAATTGAATTGAATTGAATGGAGTTGAATTGAATTGAAAAGGTGTTTTATTCATCAATATCCATCGCAGCCCGGAGGCTGGATTACAGACATTATTAACAAAATGACCATGAATACATTAAAAATACACACAAGATACAGGGTAGCAATGAGAAAAAAAAATGTATACACACACACACACACACACACACACTATACGACCGTTACCGCACTCTACGGTGGCTGTTTTCCAAAACTATTATTACTATACTTTTCATATCGCCCTGTATATTACAGCTTTATATTGCACCTTAATACGGAAGGCTCTATAGCCCTGCATATTGATCCAGGCGTATGTAGATTTGTAGATTTTATAGATAGGCCTACTAGATCGATCACACACAAGATATTACATGTACTAGCTGAGCGCATCATTTTCCCCCCTCTACTAAACTTAGTAAAGCAGGCCTACGTGAATGGTTCGTCGAGTATTTATAGCACAATCAAAATAATGATACTGTATCACACACCATGCACTACTTAACCCGAATGCTATTTTCTTTACGACCGGCTTGCGTATGATACTGGTATTTATGTTGTTGTTGTGGTTGTTGTTGTTGTTGCTGTTGTTGTTGTTGTTGTATTTGAGGCGCGTCATTCAGATATGAATATTTGGTATTTATGAGCGAACACAGTTACTAGTCTTGTAGTGAGGCTGCCGCGTCACAAAAATTGACGCGCATTGCATTCTGGGAGAGATCCTATTGCCGGGGGATTCAAACTAGTTACTGTTCTCATATCTATTCCAATAAAATAAAGGTGACGGTCTTTTTTTTTTCATGACAGGAACAAAAGTAATAGGTTCCCAAAATATTGAGCCTTGAACTGACTGTTACTAAAAATCCTTGGAACCTGATTAAAAATCCTTGGAACCTGATTAAAAATCCTTGGAACCTATTCTTTAATCAATATAGTGCTAGATGTGCAAAAAATTGTACCAGCGCGGAAAATTGGATCAAATCGACTTATATATATGTGATCTCATAATGTCATTGCAATTTCCCTCGTGGAATTATCGTTGTCCTGAAATTATTGCGTAATGTTATGTAACCGACCATGACCTGTAACTGTTCACCTGTACCTCGGTGAGAAAATACTTTGCCATGCTTTACTATTCAGTGATCCAGGTGATCTAACTTTGTGTATTAGTGAAAGCATGCAGACAGACCTCTCCTCTCTCCTTTCTTCTATCCTATCTCTATGCAAGTCATCCCTCCCCCTATTTTCCTATATGTTATGTATTATGTACGAGGGCTGCATGCAAATCAAGCAATGCTTAAGCAGTAGCCCTTCTGCGTTATTCATTGCATCACTGTTCTGTTGGACATTGTACAGGCAATGAAGAAATGTATTGCTGTATATTCTAAAGGTAATGAAAAAACTCATTTTGTTAGCAACTATAACGTTCATGTATATCCATCTATATGTATGGTACCATTAATGTATATGATATATTATGTTTATGTATCTGCATGAGCAATGATATAATGCAGGGACCAATAAAATAAAATAAAATCAAATCAAATCAAATCAAATCAAATCAAATATATATGCCTACCAAATTCCCTATAGATACATTATCGATGTGCAGAACTGGAGTCAAAACTCGATGGCCTAATTTATAAGCATTTTATGGTTGAACTTTGGTATGAAAGTGATTTTGCAATAGAAGGTAATGGAGAATTCCTGTACATGTTTACAGGTGAACGATTTACCATGTTAAAGGCGAGTAACCAGACTTCCCTCTTTCTTCCATGTTGCCGGTAACTATTTTGCAACATACTAAGGCTTGCAAGTTTTTCAAATTTGTTACCCCCCCCCCCCCCCAACAGCGATTAGATAAAAGGATTTCCATTCCTCACGAAACACCGCAACAGAATCTCTCTAAATTCCGTGGATTGAAAATCAATCTAATAGATCGTAGTCAGGGACCAATCCAAAATTGGATTTAAGTTTCAATCGAATAAGATTGAATTCTAACTCTATTAGATTAAAAACTTCAATCCAACGTTTGGATTGGTCCCTGACTATAATCTATTTCAATCTAAGGACTTTAGAGTGTGACATGAGGTATCGTGGCCTAAGCTCAGGAAATGCCCCTATTCTCATCCCATTATACCATATTTGAAGAGTTTTAGGTTCACCACAAATGCATCCACAATCACAACAGTGCAGTCTCGTTATAACGAACACGGTTATAACGACATTCCGGTTACAACGGAGTATAAATTCGGGCGGCAATGTTATTCACTCTATGTACATGTATTTTTCATTGTTTATTTGTTCAGTTATTATTTCGAAAATTTCGTTACAATAAAATGAAAGAAAACTGTCGATCCCGGGGACTTCGTTATAACGGGAGTCCACTGTACGGCAATTATACACCATTTAGGAATCATGCGGTGAGTGCATCAAATTTCAGACGTTTCATTTCAGACGTTCATGTATATCCAGGACAAACTCCTGCAATGCAGTATAACATAAATAATCACAGGAGACGTTGTTTTTCCTTTCAATAAAAGTTTATTTCGTAACTTGGTTTACAGAACTTGATTTTGCACATCAAAAGAAACATATCCACATGCAATGAAAGATAATTGAACCATATAGTTAAATACATTGTACTTGTCACAGAAATTTGACGTTATACCACCTCCTTGGTTATAATTTTCAAACAGAAAAGCTTTCAAGCGTAATTTCTGAGTTGAAACAGGAAGCAAAATCCAAATGCAATGAATACATTGTATTTTGATACAATTGTAGCATATACGATACATAGTTTTACTGTACTATATCACAGGAATATTACGAAATACTTTCTTTAAACAGAGAATGTCTTAACACGAAGATTCCAAATAAAAGGAAGCCAAATCCAATTACACGTACAATGAAATAACTTAGACACCGTGTCTGAACCATAAACTTATGCTACACAGTGTATGGCACATACATTTCAAATTCTTTTTTTTTTTTAATGAAAATGTTCTATGCGTAATTCAAAAGTTAAAAAAAAGCAAATGTAATGAAATAGCTCTGAATCATATAAATTATACTATGTCTTACATTGCATCATCATGGCAAGATATTTTTCTATGAAAAACACACACAAAAATATTGAGGAATGTGCTAAGTCCCTGAAGTTTAGGTGGGGGTTTTAATTTCATCAAGTATTGGTACATTAATTCTTGTTCAATTTCACTGTAACTTGTTCAATTTCACTGTAACTAAACTACAAAATATACTTGATTCGGATATACCAACCAAACCATAATGGTTTTGCAAATTGTATGAATTAGCGCTTGCACTCACTCAAAATACATGGCAGCATCGCTAATCACATGAAGCATTCATCCATGCAGAATAATCATTTAATCTAAATCAATTTGTCATGTATTTTCTGTCAATGCAACTGCATTTCTTGATGCTGACATACAAACATTACATAATCTTGAGTACTTGTATTATGTATTCAAATGTATGTATCTCAAATAGTTTATATCTAGCAGTTTACAGAAAATGTGTGTTATGCTCTTAGGTCTAAAATAGCACTCTCTTTCATAAATGTTTTTACATAGCTTTTTATGTGTAATCTTAAACAGTCACTGTTTTAGATCTAAATTGTATAAAACTTCTGGTTTATTCATGAGATAAACATCCAAGACTTATCATTACATATATCATAACATCATCTTGCCTTTGTACTTCATTTTGTTGTATTATATCTTGCCAGTATATTTACACATTAAAAGTCTACTGTGAGACTTTGTAATACAACATACCCTGTATGTAATTTTGTGAGGGTGGAAAATAGAAGAGAGATGCAAGATTTTTTCTTCTAGTGTATCATACAATATTCTAAAGTTATGGTTAAAAGTATTTGCTAATCCTTATATGTTTGTTTTTCTAGTAGGTTTAACGCAGATTTCGTAAGGATGGAGTTTACTACTTTTTGTTCAAAATTTTCAACAAAAATGATCAATGTAGATGTGGATGGTCACAATGATGGCGATGGAAATGACGGTACATTGTAATAGCGATAAAAGTGGTGAAATTTGACATGATCGCCATGATTATGCTTCATAATTATGGTAGTGACAATAATGTTTGTACACGTAAATGAATTACTGTTTTGGATAGTGATGAAGATACTGATTATGATTTGTGCGTCACCATTGCTTAGCGTTGGCTTCATGTCAGATTGCTATATGTTGTGCAATTAATGAAACTTTGGGCTTAGGAGCTAGCAGTGTCTTTAATTATTAGGTGTTTGTCACAAGTTGTCTTAAAACAAGTTAGATTTTAAACTAGAGCTAGAATGAAAATTTAGAAATTTGACTGACAAATTAGGTGATACATTTAATTTCTGAGCTGGGCAAATTGCAGTGGCAATTAACTTCACAGATTTTTATAATAACGAGTTCTGGGATTCTTGATTACCTATTATAGCTTCACGGGTTTACATAATACGGGGTCCTGGGGTCCTTTTAAGTATCATCATCCTAGTCATAATTCCTGCCAAGTTTGATGAATTTGTATTTACCAGAAGAAGATATTATTATGTGGTGCCCCCTCCCCCTTCATGGCCCACTAAAAAAGATCAGAAGGTAAGTCTCATGAAAAATTCAGCTCATTCTCCTCTTCCAGAACATTCTGCAACTGTGATGTTGGATGGAACTCATAGTGATCACAGAAGTCATCATCAGCATGAAAGTCAAGACATCCCAGATTATGAAAGTAATGAAAGTTTCTTGTTCACTCTTAATCAAGAAGAGTGGAAAAGCATGAAACCTTTTGGATGCGAACTCGACCTTCACGAAAAATGATGAGAGTTACATGCCAAGAAATTCCAAGAAGTAAACAAAGTGTGTGTTCTTGTCTTTACATACAACCACACAAAGTGTACCGGTAGCCGAAAGCGCAAACCACCATTTGCAAAAGCAATAATTGCATTTGCAAATTCAAAACATGCTGCAGATACCACTTTGGCATTGCAACGAGACTTAGTGTACTGCCTATCAAAAGATTAAGGTACCTGTCTACAGATTTGGAACAGCAAACCACGATGGATACGAAGGAAACGAGATTGAGGCTTCTGAAAGGTGAAAAAATGGATTACTGTGGTTACAGAGCTAAGAAAGGAAGGTGTCATGAAATGGGGATTGGTATTACCAGACAGTAGCCTCAATGTCAGAGCAAGAAAAGCAAGCAGGCAACCTCACTACATGTATAACGCTTGATGTCTTACACACCGATTTGGCTGAAAGGAGAATTTCGACAAACCTACAGATTACGTTTTTTTCTTTTTCAAGAGGTGGAACTCTTACAAGAGGTGCACAAAGACATCCACACAAATGGAATCTACACCGATGGCACGTTTAATTGTGCAGTAATTCAGCATCTATTCATTCAAGGTACACCTTATGACTGACCAGCAAATTCAACTCTATCAAGAACAGTGCTGTATTTTGATGCCACTGGTCAACTGTCAAGAAAATTCCCTGCAAAAGGAAAGCAGTCCTTTACTATGCACTTGTGATAACAAATCTTAAGAGTGGTATTCAAACATTCTTTTTTTGAGATTAGTTAATTCGATTTTGAAAGGGAAAAAACTCATGTCCCGATTCCCGAGAGAAGAGGTTTACTTTTCTTGGGCTATGATCCAAACCGTACTCCATGCATTCATGGAGAAGACAAAGTCATGAATCAACCAGACATATCAAGGGTTTGACATATCCTCATGTCTGCACCACTCACATGCTGACAGATGTAGGCAGAAGATTAAAGGAAGTAATGAAGGACAAGGGAATCAGACAGTTTTGTCTACATGCCTTTGCTCTGCTCCAAAGGGAGCATAAATCTGAAAGGCGGCACAGTTATTTGACCATCTTTGTCAGGCGACAGAGAGTGAATTCACTTCACCTGATGTGAGGATGACCTGACCTGATGACAGGATTCTCTGCAATATCTGAAGAGTATAGAATGAAGCAGAAGGATTGATGAGGAATTTGTACAATAGAATCAGGTAGAAACATCACTCTTTTGAAGTGATAGAATAAGTTCTGTGTATATGACCAAGGTGTACAGGATTGTGACACAGAGGGGCATGATGACTGGTATGCTGAGAAAAGGGAGCTCTACCAGATGGTCCTATACAACGCCCCCATTGCCAGCACTGCAGGCACAGCAGCCACGGCAAACCAGCAGGCCCTCCACCTTCATTAAGATGCCTGGCACCTATAATATGTACACCCTGCCCATTTCCAAGGCCCCATTGCCACCCCCTTGAGTGCTTAAGGGTGTGCACATCATCAAGGTAATGGAAAGGACGCCAGTCTACCAGGAGTTCATCTTGAGTTCATCTTGAGTGTGACTGCAGAGATCTGTTGCATCGACGTGACCAAGCAGGTATCTAGTTAATCCTCAATGTACCCTTCTTAGAATTGTAGGAGTTATGGACAAGTTAAATGCTACGGCAGAGAAGAAAAATGACAAGCTAGACAATGATAAGGACATCAAAGAAGAGTCTGAGCAAGACATAGAATGCATCAATCCCCTTGATGAAATCAGCATGAACTATTCTTAGATCAGAAAAATTCAAATAGTGACAGAACAAGTGAACCCAGTCTAAGTACATGAGGGTTTGTTCAATGCAGTCCTCACGAAACAGCGCATCACAGAAGACGCAGTTCGGCTGAATGAGATATGCCCAGGCTGCAACAATCACAGAGGAGTCAAAATAACTTTACATACTCATGGAAATCCTCAAAAATTGACCTGCAGTCAGCTGCTTTTCCTCCCCAACCAAGATAGCGCAGAAAGTCAAGGGCCAACACCAGCAAAAAGTCGATCAAGTTCAGAATGACAGAGTAATGGCAGACGTAAAAATCCCTCTACCCAACATCAACATTAAATCAATCACCAATTTCCTAAACAAGGAAAAGAAGAGGGCTAACTATATGTCCACAGTGGTATCCAAGGCACCAAGCCATCGGCGGGTAGTGTCCACCTAGGTGATTCCATATGCTCCTCCCTTTCTGACATCACTGACTCTTTCCGACAGGACACAGGTGGAATATCCATCCATATCGCTGGAAACATGTGATGTGCATGGGCAAAGCCAAAGAGTGAATTTTGACCTGCTACAAGCTCCACCTGCCCTACCCACATTGCTACCCTATCCCTTTGTAAAGAAATACGAGTCCAAATGGGGCCACGCGTTATTCGGCAGAGTTCACGGTCCAGAGTCCTCACAGAATAGCGCAGCACAAAAACAAGATTTGGCTGGATGGGATATGCTCAGGCTTGAGCAATCACAGAGGAGTCAAAGTTACTACAAACTTGTAAAGATCCTCAAAAATCAACCTGCAGTCAACTGCTTGTCCTCCCCAATAAAGATAGCACACAAGGTCAAGGGCCAATACCAGCAAAAAATCGATCGATTACAGGATGACAGAGTAATGGCCGATGTACAAATTCCTCTCCCTAACATCAACATCAAATCGATCACAAATTTCCTGAACAAGGAAAACAAGAGGGCTAACTATCTGTCCACGGTGGTATCCAAGGCACCAAGCCATCGCTGGGTTGTGTCCACCAAGGTGATTCCAGATGCTCCTACTCTTCCGACATCGCTGACTCCCTCCCAACAGGGCACAGGTGAAATATCCATCCACACTGTTGGAAACCTGTGATGTGTGTGGGCAAAAGCAAAAAGTGAATTTTGACCTGCTGCAAGCTGCACCTGCCCTACCCACATTGCTACCCCATCCCTTTGTAAAGAAATATGAGACCAAATGGGGCCACAAGTTATTAGGCAGAGTTCATAGTCAAGAGTCCTCACAGAACAGCGCAGCAGAAAAAACAAGGTTTGGCTATATGAGATTTGCTCAGGCTGCAGCTTTCACATAGGAGTCAAGGTTACTTTACAAACTTGCAAAGATCCTTAAAAATCAACCTGCAGTCAGCTGCTTGTCTTCCCCAACAAAGATAGCACACAAGGTCAAGGGCCAATACCAGCCAAAAGTCGATCGAGTTCAGGATGACAGAGTAATGGCAGACGTAAAAAGTCCTCTACCCAACATCAACATTAAATCAATCACCAATTTCCTAAACAAGGAAAAGAAGAGGGCTAACTATCTGTCCAAAGTGGTACCCAAGGCAGCAAGCCATCGGCGGGTAGTGTCCACCAAGGTGATTCCAGATGCTCCTACCCTTCTGACATCACTTACTCCCACCGACAGGGCACATGTGGAATATCCATCCATATTGCTGGAAACATGTGATGTGCATGGGCAAAACCAAAGAGTGAATTTTGACCTGCTGCAAGCTGCACCTGCCCTACCCACATTGCTACCTCATCCCTTGGTAAAGAAATATGAGACCAAATGGGGCCACATGTTATTAGGCAGAGTTCATAGTCAAGAGTCCTCACAGAACAGCGCAGCACAAAAAACTAGGTTTGGCTATGTGAGATTTGCTCAGGCTGCAGCCATCACATAGGAGTCAAGATTACTTTACAAACTTGTAAAGACAGTAAAAAATCAACCTGCAGTCAGCTGCTTGTCTGCCCCAAAAAAGATAGCGCAGAAGGTCAAGGGCCAATACCAGCGAAAAGTCGATCAAGTTCAGGATGACAGAGTAATGGCAGACGTAAAAATCCCTCTACCCAACATCAACATTAAATCAATCACCAATTTCCTAAACAAGGAAAAGAAGAGGGCTAACTATATGTCCACAGTGGTACCCAAGGCACCAAGCCATCGGCGGGTAGTGTCCACCAAGGTGATTTCATATGCTCCTCCCCTTCTGACATCACTGAATCTTTCCGACAGGGCACAGGTGGAATATCCATCCATATTGCTGGAAACATGTGATGTGCATGGGCAAAAGCAAAAAGTGAATTTTGACCTGCTGCAAGCTGCACCTGCCTACTCACATTGCTACCCAATCCCTTTGTAAAGAAATATGAGACCAAATGAGGCCACACGTTATTCGGCAGAGTTCACGGTCCAGAGTCCTCACAAAGTAGCGCAGCACAAAAAACAAGGTTTGGCTGGATGAGATATGCTCAGGCTTGAGCAATCACATAGGTGTCAAGCTTACTTTACAGACTTGTAAAGATCCTCAAAAATCAACCTGCAGTCAGTTGCTTGTCTGCCCCAACAAAGGTAGCGCAGAAGGTCAAGGGCCAATACCAGCGAAAAGTCGATCTAATTCAGGATGACACAGTAATAGCAGATGTAGAAATTCCTCTACCCAACATCAACATTAAATTGATCACAAATTTCCTGAACAAGGAAAACAAGAAGGCTTACAATCTGTCCACGGAGGTGCCCAAGGCACCAAGCCACCAGCGGGTAGTGCCCACTAAGGCTATTCCAGATGCTCCTATCCTTCCGACATCGCTGACTCCCTCCCAACAGGGCACAGGTGAAATACCATCCATACCGCTGGAAACTTGTGACAAGTTGAATTTTGACTCACCACAAGCTGCACCAGCCCAGCCCACTGGCCCCCTGTGAAGATGCCTCAATTACCCCAATTACTTAAGGTTCCTATTCTGATGGTGGTACTGTCTCAGCCCAGTGCCGCTTCAGTGTCATGTGTCTCTTCATGTCATGTACCATTTACAGTGACATAACCTCCATCCTTATCTCCTCCGCCCAAGTCTGGCAAGCCTTAACAATCAAAGAAATCATGTGCTTTGGGATCGTGGTATATTTAATTGGGGTGGGCAGAGGAAGTGCTGCAGGCCGTCAAAGGAGAAGCTAGGGGACAACACCAACAGAATATTTACTTTATGTAACAGAACATACCATTTACTAACACCAGGTGGCTCTGTGTGGTTACTCCCGTCCTGTGCAGAGGCAGCAGCAAAATGAAAAGTAGAGTATCTGTGGCAGGGAACATTGTTTCTGAATTTCAGGCAATATGCGGTATAGACCATGAAATGGCTGGTGGAGAATTATATTGGTGACATAAACTAGCTGATGGGACAAAACTGGCAGCACGATGAGAGTTACCATCCTGCCAAGTGGGCCAAAGAGAACCTGCTAGAGTATGTATCCCAGTTTCCAACAGTCATGCACCACCTCAATGCTATCCATTAGGTAAGTTATGTGAAGATTCAGAGAAACTTCCAATAGGTGGTATTGATTTCATTAATGTCTGTCTCTTACTGTGATAATTGTTAAATCATTCAAAATATAGTTCATCAAACCTTTCAGGAACATAGAAACAAGCAATCTCTGTGTGATCGCAACAATGAGGACCTCAGAAGGACCATTCGCCATTCTCAGGCATTTACCTCTGGAAGGATCGCGTTGTCCGCCAGACTAATCATTGAGCTCTGTTGAGCAGGAGGTTTCCTCAACAGACCAATCACTGATCTCTGTTGAGCAGAGTTGAGGAAGCTTGTTTGCTCAACAGACCCATCACCTATTGAGTAGTGGGGGTCCATGACGTCATTGCCCATTCACAAAAGACTTCTTCGTGTTTGGAGGAAAGTTTGCGAAAGAAGTCTATCTCCGTACGTCAATTCACAATGCATGTTGTCTGAAAATGTCGTGTGAGAGCTAATTTTGAGAGATGATTCATAAAACCACTCCAGGTTTCCATTGGTTATTGAGCATTGTTTAGATATTCGTTCTTGTTGACACCTGGTAGCCTCGAAACATCAGATTTTCTCTGTTTATGTTTTCTCATCTAATACCATCGAATGGTCGCAGCACTGAGCAAGGCAGTCCCACTCGTGTAAAACTGTGTCGGCCGTATTCTCCGATGGTGGAATCGCGATCGAGCTACGTCCCACAGTAGCACCGTATGCAGCGGTTTCACGGTTTGGTAAGTTGATAAACTCTGTCTGGAACATCACTAAAGTAACAATCAGTATCCCATTTGACGCCACTACACACCAAATTTCACAAAAAAAAACGTGAATTAGAATCTACTTGAGTATTTGTAAATAAGCTACTGGTGTACATGTGTAAAAATATAACGGTAAGAGTTAGACAGGTACCTACGCTGTGATGGTAGTTTCGGGCTTTCGACTTCAAGAAATTTGAGATCTAACGTTAGAATCTATCAATTGAACACGAATACAGTCTGCATTGTCATTTAAGGTGAGTGCTTCACATTTTCTATAGTTCAGGGTATTCAAACTGAGCTCCTTCCTGTATTTAAGCTCTCTTTGTTACTGTACGTTCTACGTGGATTGTTATGAAATCCCATAGGAATGAATCGTAGAATTCAATGTTCATAGTCTATAGATGAATTGTCTAAACTTGAGAAGTTTGCTTTCTGTATTTCTTAGGGTCTGTTTTTTTACTCATATATATATATATATATATATATATATTTTTTTTTTTTTTTTTTTTTTTTTTTTTTTGCATGTGTGTGTGTGTAACTTTATACACTCGATGACTGGTGGCTTATTTCATGAGAAGGCCACAACATCTCATGATGCTGTCTGTTACTATTTACATGAACTAAATTTTGGTTGTGTGTTGTTTTTTTTTTAAACAGGTCAGGATGGAGGCCAGCTTCGAGTGCGCTGTTTGCCAGCAGAAATTCAATGTCAGATCAAATCTGATGAGGCACTTGAAGACTCATAAGAAGGAGAAGGACTTCAAATGCCCATCCTGCCCTAAAACATTTACCCTGAAACAAAATTTGGACAGGCATCTTCAGACCCATAGATACCCCAAAATAAGGCTGTACAAGAATGGGCAAGAAGCTCTGTTGGACTGTCGAAAAAGACTGTTTGAGATGAAAACTGGTTACTTTTTTTCAGATCTGTCCTATTTTAATTTTCTCCATCTTTTATTTGCCGAAAATGTTCTCCAGGACTCACATTAATGTCTGTCACTTACTGTGATAATTGTTAAATCATTCAAAATCTATAGTTCATCAAACCTTTCAGGAACATAGAAACATGCAATCTCTGTGTGATTGCAACAATGAGGACCTCCAAAGGACCATTTGCCCATTCCCAGGCAATTTTCCATCAAAGGCTTAACAGCCTACTCAACAGACCAATCATTGAGCTCTGTTGAGTAGAGCTCTTACTCAACAGACCAATTAAATTGTTGTTTTGAGCAGGGCCAAATACGCAGTCTTGCTCAACACACCAATCACTGAACTCTGTTGAGCTTGGGCGATGATGTCACAACTACTCATTAATATTCATAAGTCTGGCTAGTATTCTGCCAAAACGATCACAGCCGGAGCAATTTTCGATCAGGTAATAGGTATTCTTACTTATTTTCATCCCCCATTTTGACTTATATGCTCCAGGCGAGGCCCTCTTAGCACCCACATCTGAAGCAGACACGTTGCGAGTCAACTACAAGAAAAGGTGGCTCTAACATCGACATGAGTGCTGTGTGGTTTGATCCCAACACTGCCAAGAGGCAAGCAAAGTCCATTAGTGCAGGTTTGGGAGCAGAGGATATGTGGAGAGCCCAAGTCAAAATCACATGGGGCCAGTATAAGGGAAAGACATTTCACTGGCTGATGGAGAACGATGTCGGATGGATTTGCTGGCTGCTTGGAGAGTACTAGGGAAAGGGAGACAAGCATCCTCTCCACAGCTGGCAGAAAGAACAGCTTCTCCAATTCGTATGTGAATATCCCATTCTGAAAGACAAAGTGGACAAGCGCTTGAAGAAGGAGTAGATGGCAACCAAGCAAAAGCAGATTGGTAAGTAATAATTTATTTTTAAAAATTCGAACCTTTTTCAATCTCTCTAACCAATTCTTTTGTAATTTTCTTTTTGTCATTGTTATTCTTTTATACTTCAGAGGAGGTTTTCAAGAAGTCAGACATTCCTTTTCAGACGACACTGACATCCGTGACATCCGACACGATTCCGGGCCCATCTACCTCATCTTCACCACCACCCTCTGTGCTTCTATCATCATCATCAACACCATTAGAAAGATGGCAGAAGTTTGAAGCCAATAATATATCACCTCTTCCTGTCATCCAATCTGGTTCAAATCTATGTGAGTAAATTGAAAGATGTTTGGGGATAGTGTCCTGAGAGTTTGGTCGAATTTTGAGCAGCAGAACAGATTTTATCTACATGGATACCAAAGTGAACTAGCGCCGAGAAGACCGCCTGGCTTGGTGTGCTTCCACAGATGTTATGTGAATTCATTATGCACGAGTGCTATCTTGTAATCATGCTTGTTTAATGCATGTATTCAATCACATCATGATACGCAAACTGATTTTGATGACTTTCTTCTACAACAGGTGTATCAAGATGGTGCTATACATGTGCGACCAGTGCGGGTCACAGTTTATCGTTAAGTCTAACCTCACCCGGCACAAAAAGACTCACAGTGAAAAAAGCGTCAAATGTGAAAAGTGTGGGGGAAAATTCATATTACTTCAGCACTTGCGCCATCACCTTGAAAAACAATTAAAGCCAGTAATTCCAATTTATGATGGCAAGAGTGGGGAGGAGGCAAGACTTCAAAGAAGTAAGGAGGCCAAATGCTACTCCCACCTTGAAGATAGCTTGAAAGTGTGTGAGGATCGCTGGAAGGACCCACAAGCTGCCGAGGCCAAGGTGAGACAGGTTGCAGGGGATTTGTGGCAAAGTCACGCGGTGATCACCTTCGGGACATATGCCGGCCAGAACATACAGTGGCTACTTTCCAATGATGTTGGATACAGTGCACTTTGGCGGCATGATTGTTTAATACATGAAGGTCAGTTTGACCTCAATCCCTCGCACCTGTGGCAGAAACAGCAGTTATTGGCTGTTATTAACACATACCCCATCCTTACCTAGGAAGTGAGAAAGAAGCAGGTTGGTGCATTAAATCAAATTTGTAAATCCTAATGATTAACCCCTTCAGATAGTTGGACTAACCCATAAAAAGCTAATCCTTAAAGCGTGTAAACAAACATTTGAACCCAATCCCGCTAATGCTCAAGACATGCAAGATATGCCAAAAATCTTTGTTCAAAATGTTAAAACAATGTTCAATTCCATTTGAAAGTAACACAATCGTATCTCTCTCCCTTTTACCCTGTTTATAGAAAAAAAAAGCCTGCCGTTGGGTCCAACCAGCCAGCCATCCAGCCAGCCAGCCAACCAGCCGAGCCAGCCCATATCCTCTTTGGTGACTATTGAAGACGAGTATATTGATGACGCCACACTATTGGCACTTGCAGGTGAATAATTTCAATCTTATTTTAAGGAAACATCAGAAAATAACAACCACTAACAGTATTTAAAAGAAAATGTCATTCAGCATGAAACCTTGTACTTGATAGCTGTACTTATTTTCACATGAATAAATAGATATAAATTTACACAAATAAATGAATGAATGAAATGAAACAAATAACTATGTATTTATTCATAGCTATAATCGAAATAACCAACTAAAATCACTGTGTTGAGTGGGGCCAAGCAGGCAATCTTGCTCAATAGACCAATCACTGAGCTTTGTCGAGCTTGGGCGATGATGTCACAAATTCTCATTGATATTCATAAGTCTGGAAAGTATTCTGCCTAAACGATCAGAGCCAGAGCAATTTTCGATCAGGTAATAGGCATTTTTACTTATTTTCATCCCCCATTTTGACTTTTGCTGTGTGATTTGTTCCCCACACTGCTGAGAGACAAGCCAAGTCCATCAGTGCAGGATTGGGAGCCGAAGATATGTAGAGGGCCCAAATCAAGATAACAAGGGGCCAGTACAAGGGAAAGACATTTCACTGGCTGATGGAGAATGATGTTGGATGGATTTGCTGGCTGCTCGGAGAGTACAAGGGAAAGGGAGAAGACAAGCATCCTCTCCACAGCTGGCAGAAAGAACAGCTCTTCAAGTGTGTGTCTGAATATCCACTCCTTAAATCAAAGTGGACAAGCGCTTGAAGAAGGAGCAAATGGCAACCAAACCAAAGCATATCGTTAAGCCTTCAAGGGATCCTGAAGATGCTGGTGATGCCTTCATCGAAGATGCCCATTTGCTGACCCTGGCTGGTGAGTTTTTTTTAAAACTGTGTCGGGTGAGGGGCACACTATGAGAAGGACGGTTCTCAAGAATGAGCTCAAATTCCATCCTCCCCCTCTGCCAACTACCCTGAAAGATAGCCTGCCTTCCATGAACTCATTCCTCACCACGCCAGTGTGCTTCTGGCGGCCTGTAGGGGTCCTGGGAGCAAAGATCAAGTGCCCCAACTCATCATGTACAACCCCGCCAGACAGCTTCATAAGAGCTGGATTATGCACCTGTTGCCAGGCAGGTGTGTGGAATGCGCTTTAACTACACCCTGCTGACAGAGCAGTTAAAGATGATTCCAGATGCTCCTGTGCTTCCAACGTCAATGCTTAACCCCCCCCCCCCCCCACCCCAACAGTGGAAAACAATTGCTACCACCGGAAACCGTGCACGGGAAAACAAGTCAAGTTTTGACGCACCACCAGCTGCACTAGCCCTACCTACATTGACAATGAATATTAATACCACCGCCAATGTACAAGTGCATTACAGCCACACCTGTTTGTGCACTGACAATCCAGTCGAACTGGGGTAAGAACAATACTTAAATTTCAATATCAAATGAAATATTAGGCAATTAATGTGCCCATGAGTTTTGATAAATGCACCAATACTTGCAGACAGCTAGCCTGCTGGTCTCCCCATGCATGGACGCATGCATGGGAGTAGCACCAATCTCCCCTCCTTTTATATGTTATTTTCTGGTGGGAAAATATTCATTACTGTTAAGGGTTAAATCATACAATTATTTCAAATTTCCCCATATATGTAAAGCATTTGAAAAGAACACATTGAACAGAGTGTACGTAATACGATCATGTATGGAGTTCATGTATTTATCGTGTCAAAAAACAGATCGCAGGTATGGTGCTACATGAGTGCCCAGACTGTGGGATGAAGTTTGAGGTGAAATCAAATCTCACGAGACACCGCAAAATATATGAGGAGCGAGGGTATAAGTGTGAGCAATGCAGGAGCTGTTTTACGCTCAAGCTACATCTTGATCGGCACAAAAAGCTTCACTCTTACCCCAAGATTCCTCTAAATCGAGATGGAGGGGCCCAGATGCAAAACATTGCAGAGGGGGATCATATCTGGAAAATGGAGGAGAAGGAGAAGGTGGTCGACAAGATCTGGGGGATCCGAAGACTGCGGAGGCTGAAGCCAAGTGTGGTCATGAGCTTTGGAGGAGGAGACAGGAAAAGAATTTCATTGGGCCAAATGAGTTTGTAAAATGAGAGTCCACTGTACATGATACTAATTATATGAATATACAACCTCAGCAATTATTGCATGTAATGAAGTCATGACAAAGATGCATGTAATGTCACTGTTCATGTTAATTCTCATGATCTTCGCTATTAATCATCTCTTATTACGAAATCATGACAAAGATGCGGTAATGTCACTGTTCATGCTAATTTTTCATGATCTTTGCTATTAATCATCTCTTTTTATTTTTACTTTTCTTTCCTCAACTGAACTTGAAGTAGATGGTCTGGTCATGCAGTCAGTGTAAAACTCTTTTATTCTTTTTATCAATTCACAATCTGTATTTTCTTATTTTGTTTATTTACAGCTGACCAAGAAGCTGATGAAGAGGTGGAGTCCGAGACTGAGTCTAAGGTCTAGTCCAAGGATGAAGGCATCGGTGAGGACCCTCCACCCGATGACCCAGTGAATGCTGTGCCAGCAAAGCACATCTTCCTCACCAAGCAGGAGCAGGTAGATGAGGAGGTGTCTCCTGTAATGGAAATTGTCTTGATGATCAAGGCTCTCAAATCTCAATCTCCCAGGAATTTATGAAGTTGAGGACCTCGCCATCCTCCTCCTGAAGCTGGCGGATGGGGATCAGCACATCATCCCAGCCCCTCTCAGACAGGACATCGCAAAAGCTGCCCGAAATCTTCACAATCATGACAGAATAATAATAATAATAATAATACATAACATTTATAAAGCGCTTAATATCATATTTCTAAGCGCTGGGGAAAAACAAAGATAGAGAACGAGTGAAGAAGAAAACAATAAGCAATCCACATATAAGTACAGCAACAATCATATATATGACAACAAAGAAGCGCCCGTAACTTGTGAAGAAGTATGAGTCAGCGTCGGATTACACTCTTTGGTTGATGCCTGGGTGTCGCATCCCAGGAGACTAGTGCTGCTCAGAAAACTAAGTTTGGTTGGATGCCGTTTGCCCAAGCATCATCCATCACAGAAGAATCAAGGCTGCTGTACCTGCTGGTCTCCTTGATAAAAAATCCGCCACAGGTCAGCATCATCTCGTCACCCACCAAGACAGTGGCACAGATTAAGGTGAGGTAAAAGTGAATAGTGAACAGGCCAAGGGATGACCCATTTCTATCTGGAGTTGACATCCCTCTGCCAAACATCAATGCCAAGCTCATCACCACATTCTAGATGAGACAGGATTAGAGGGCAAACTATCTTGCCACCGCCCAACCAAAGGTTAGACCACACAGGAAAGGTGCTCTCCAAGACCTCTGCAAGTTTTCCAAGACTGCAAAACCGAGTTCACACTTAAGCAGAGCCATGTAAAGACTCACTTCTATCCAAAAAATTCTAATGTACAGTCGTGGGGAGGCCAGCTAAAGTGTTCAGCTGAAGCAGATCATGTTTCCCAGCCACCAACACGATTATCAGTAACCATTGCAGATGACAGTAGGGTCCAAGAAAAGGCGGAGGAGGCGGCCAAGGCCTACAGGCATGAACTGTGGAGGGGCAACCTTGCATTATTGAAACATTTGGCCAGTACGTCGGTCAGACCTTTAAGTGGCTCTTGGAAAATGATGTTGGATGGGTTGTTTGGCTCATGAGCAGACGCTGTACATCTTAACAGGCGAGAAGGATCCTGAGCTGCTTTGGCAAAAGGAGCGGCTCCTGCAATACGCTCAGGATTATTCCATTGTCATGGACCCAACGGAAACTAAACAGCAAAAAGCCTACAACACCTGGTATTCCCAGGCTACCGACTGACGGAATACTAGTGGTTCGAGCAACCGACAAATCACAATGCTCCGTTACTCGACCAACAGACCAATCCGGTTCTTCTGTTGCTCGATTTCTGGTGGAAGATTCGAGCAACCGGCCAATCACTGTGTCTTGTTGTTCGACCGTCATATGAATATTTATGAAAAAGTCACCGGTACGTCATCAACTTAGGAATATTCAGTGTGATGACGCCTCCTTGGCGTCGATTAGCCAGAGAAAGGTAAAAATACATAGAAAAAAACTCATTTTGTCGGTAATTTTCTCGAAGTTTTAATTTATATTGATAAATTCGGTATTGTTTTATCCTCCATCTACTGATTTGTTCCTGTTTGATACCAAATAGTCAATAATTTTTGAAATATTGAACATTTTCCCCATTATTTTGCTCATTGTTCATTTACATTGTCCCACCTGTTGACTTTTGTGGTGGAAATCTTCAAATATGATTCTCAATGGCCGTCTATTGGGTTGGGTTTACTTTATTCTTTTTGCAAATAAATATGCGAATCGATCAATATGCATTAATTCTTTTGCCTTGTATACAATCCAGGTGCATATCTGGGGGTGGGTGATCCCAAGATTTTTTTTTTTTTAAATTTGGGCCTATCTACATGATTTATTTTTTTGCTAACAGTTTAAGGGCCCAAAATAATAATTTATTTTAACTTTCCAATGTCTCTTTCTAGGCCTAGTCAACATCTACACCATGGTGCTCTACACCTGTGATGAGTGTAACTCACAATTCAAGGTCAAGTCGAACCTCACCCGACACAAGAAGATCCCCAAGGGAAAGACCCTCGTCTGTGAGAAGTGCGAGGAGAGGTTCAGGCTACCCCAGCACCTTCGCCGCCACCAGGAAAAGCACTTCCTGCCAGAAATCCCCATCTACATCAGCAAGAATGGTGAGGAGCCCAGACTCTGTAGAAGTGATGAGGCTGAGCAGTACTTTGAGATGGCACAGAGTTCCAAGATCGTGGACGACATGTGGCGGACCCGGTGACTGCCGAGGCCAGAGCGAGAGAGGTTGCTGGGGAGATGTGGCGTACTCGGGTGGTCCTGACATTTGGCAGATACATGGGCAAGTCGATTCAATGGTTGCTGTCAAATGTCGTTGGATACAGCGTGTGGCTGGCTGCCCAGTTTGTCAACGACTTCTTAATATCAATGCTAAGTCAATCACCGCTTTCTTCTCCAAGAAAGAGAAACAATCTAATTACCTAGCCACAGCTACGGTCTATGTTTCTCTACATCAAAGTGAAGTGCCAGGTCTGGTTTATGGCTGAAGAAATAGGAGGAAAGTGACACACTTTGGTGGGACCCAAAGTCAGTGGAAAGGGAGGCCAGGAAATGTGGTCAAGACTTGTGGAGGTCTGACCTTGTCATTACCTTTGGCAAGCGCAAGGGTAAGACTTTCCGCTGGTTGAAGAACACAGTGGGCTATGCAGTGTGGCATGTGGACGAGTTTTTAGCAACCAGAGAAACCAACCCCTCAATGAGCTCCATGAGCGTTGAAAGTCATTGCACAGATGGTGGTGTCAACATAACACGCCAGTGAAAAGGACTTCAGTTTCCTGTAAGAGGTAATTCAGCATGACGACACTCCAGAGTTCAATGGTTACAATACAGGTCTATGATGTTTTTGTAAAAATCGTGTGTGTATTTGCTGCTAATCATATATTTTTTTCTCTCTTTTCAGCTTAGCAAGTACTCATCAGTGATGTTAGCAGTGTATAATAAATGATGAAACTCTCTCTCGACACCATGAATAATCTGGTTTTTTTTTTCTTGTTTTCTCTTCCAGTCGAACAAGAAGCAGAGGATGAGGTAGAGTCCGAGTCTGAGTCAGAGACCAAAGCTGAGTCTGATGATGAAGGTATCAACGAGGAAGCCCCTACCCCACACCCGGTCGATGCTGTTCCTGTCAAGCGCATTGTCCTCACCACGGACGAGAAAGTCGAAGCTGAGGTCTCGCCCGAAATGGAAGATATGCTGATGAGGCCATCCAATCTTCATCTCGAGAGCTTGAGGATCTTGTTCTGCTGCTCCTGAAGCTGGCTGAGGGGAATCAGCACATCGTCCCAGCTCCTCTCAGTAAGCAGATCATCGCAGCGGCAGGGAAGCTTCACGACCATGATAAGAGCGCCAGGAACTTTGTGAAGAAGTATGAGTCCCAGTGGGGGTATACGCTGTTCGGAAGGAACCTTGGTCCCGAGTCTACAGAGAACAGCGTGGCGCAGTAAACCAAGTTCGGTTTAATGTGGTACCCAGCTGCCACCCAAATCACGGAGGAATCGAGACTGCTGTACCTACTTATCACGATGTTGAGGAATCACGAACAGGTCGCCACCCTTTCTCCTGTCAAGATGGTCGCCTCCATCAAGGCCAGGTACCAGAAGATTGGGAGCAGAATCAGAGATGATGCTATCTTGTCTGGCCTTGCTATCCCTCTTCCTAAGATTAACTCCAAATCCATCCACACTTTTCATAAACAAGCAGAAGAGGGCCAACTACCTTGCTACAGCTCAGCCCAAGGTGAAGTCCAAAAGGAAGGTGCTCTCCGAGGCACCAATTCCCAAAGTTGTGGAGCTTCCTTCTTCTCAGCCACCTCATTCTTATGTGCATTTTGCCCTACGACGAACAAATCTACAACCCCGACAATCTTGACAAAGCAGATCTGTGGATGATAGGCAAGACGCCTGACGTCATGACCGAGCCGTGTCTATCAGAAGAGATTCAGGGCAAATGGGCATCTCTTGACCTTGCTGTCACACTCGCGGTTCCAACATCCTGACAGGTCTTGTCATCTTTTCTGCTTAATTTGATTTTTCAGAAGAAAAGAAAAGAAAATGAGCCTGGAAATTGCCAAACGCAAAAACATTGCACAGAAGACTAGAAATGTCGCTATGGCGACTGGTATGCCTCCACCATAATGCATGATTCTCCTAATAGGTCTATAGTACATGTGGACAATGTGTGATTACATTTTCACAAAATTGGCAAAATATTAAAATGACATGTTTGTCACAAATGTATTGAATGTTTACCTTCCTTGACCTATGTTTAATTGGATGAATAGGAGAGCATGTATTTGGGGATTTAAGAACTTTAACTTGACTTTGACCATTTCATAAGTTTATGCACTGAGTAATTTTCAAGGTATGGAGAAAAAGCGCAATTTCTGTATTGAACAGTAAAATGTTATCATTTTCATCTGGCCTTTGATTCATAAGAGAAGCACTGTCGGGCAGAACATACATAAATTCAGCATGTACTAAGTTTCAAGATAACTTGAGCCACTTCCGAGATATGGAGAAAAAAGTAAGTTCAGCACTTTCACTTGATCTTTGACCTTTTGACCTTTGACCTTCTCGGCAAAAAAAAAAATCCCAGAGAATCTCTATTGGGTTAGACATGATACATCAAGTTTAAAAAAAAAATATCCTGCTGGCATTGCATAAATATAAGGAAAATAGTAAGATTTTGAAGTATTGCCCTTGACCTTTGACCCCTGACCTTTGACCCCATGAACCCTAAGTTCCCTAGATAACCACTGCCAGTCAGTAGATGCATATACACTATGTTCCATGAATATACCTTGAACAATTTCCAAGATACAGAGAAAAAAGTGAAATTTTAACATTTTACTTGACCTTTTGACCCCTGACCTTTTGACCTCATGACCCCAAACTTTCACCAGAAAATCTTAATTGGGTAGTACATGTATACACTAAGTTTCAAGAAAATATCTTCAGGCATTGCATAGATATGGGGAAATAGTAAAATTTTAAGCATTTGACCTTGACCTTTTGACCTTTGACCTTGAGCATGTGCACCTAAAAGTTGATAGGCACAACTTCACCCCCTAATACACATACATGCCAAGTTTCATTAGGATACCTCATAAGGTTTTGGTAGTTACCCTGTCCACAAAATTCATTACGGACGGACGGAAGGACGGACGGACGGACGGACGGACAGACGGAAGGACGGACGGACGGACGGACAACCCGAAAACATAATGCCTCCGGCACCACTTCGTGGCGGAGGCATAAAAATGTCAACTAAACGGAAACTAAACAGCAAAAAGCCTACAACACCCGGTATTCCCAGATAGTTACAGTACTCCGCCAAGTACATGAGCCATTTAGGAACAGTCCAATCGTTGCTCTTTGTTCCTAATTGCTCCGAAAGGAACAGACGAATCAAATTGCTCTGTTCCTGTCTAGTTTTGAGGGCGGATTCTCTAATGGACCAATCAGAACGCCTCGTTCCTTCAGCTGCCAATCATGATACGCTGATGTCACCACCCTACATCACCTCGCGCCTATTCACGAAGTTCCTCGGCAAAAACTTTTTACAAAAGAGTTCGAAAACTGCAGATTTTTTACCTCTTCAAGTCCTCGGAGGCCGTAGACGACCATTGGGCTGTCGCGAGCACGCACCTCGGGTGTATGCAGGTGAGGATTTAAAATGTGTTCCTTTTTTTTATTATTGCTTATTTAGGTAATCTGATCAGATATTTAATTGATCTTTTAGGATGCAATGTAATATATAAAATGATAATTGAAAAAGAAAGAAATTTGTTTTTCATGTATATTGAAGGAGAAGCAAAGGGACAGCACCCAGAGAATATTTACTTTCTGTAACAGATTGAAATTGATAATGCTGTGTTTGCAGGATTGTGGTATTTTGGAGGCAAGAAAGATTATCAAAGAGAAGCTGCTAGTGACATCACTGATAGATTACCACCAAATTCAATGGCTAAACCAGGAAAGAGAGATCCCGTTTGGCCCATAGCATGACTTTGAACACCAACTTGGTGTCATTGATGCCCCTCCCGAGAATCCATAGGGAAAGGAACTGTTTGGATTGGAGTACATCTATCCCAAGTCCTCTGACTTCTCTAGGACTACTACATACACAAAGGCATGTATGATGAAAGTCCGCTCATACATTGCTTTGATAATCTTCAGTATGAGTTCATGATATAGCTGTGTTGAAAATACTATTTGCAATGATGTTTTTCATCAATATCAAATATGTTAGTGTGCATGTAACAAAGAGAATATTAATTCCAATTTAATCCCCCTTTTCTTTTCATTGTTTTTTTTCCCCAGTGGAGGAATTGCAGCAGCTTGTAGAGGATGAAGAAGACAAGCCAGATGAGGAGGACACTACAGACGATAATGACAAGGGCATCGAAGATGAGTTGGAGCAGGACCAAGGCTTTGACCCCATAGACGAGATCAGTGTAAAACATGCATGTCTAGTCAAGTCTGATGTCGTCACAGACCAAGCCAACCCAGCAGTGGAAGATGTTTTGATGGGCCCTAAACATCTCCATCTTCCAGGGTTTCAAGAAGTGGAACAGTTTGCTGTTCTTCTGGTAAAACTTGCAGACGATACAGACCAAAATTTCTCTGCCAGATCTTTCATTAAAAAGTATGAGTTCAAGTGGGGCTACAACCTCTTTGGCACGTGTGTTGGTCAGGAATTGCCTGAAAAAGTGCAGCACAGAAGACAAATCTAAGTTGGATGAACTACGCTCAGACTGCGAGGATTACAGATGAATTGTGGCTGTTCTATGTAGTGATAAAGATGTTGAAGAATCGCCCAGCAGTCAGCACTCAGCCATTTTCGACTAAGATAGCCCAGAAGATCAAGGGGCAACACAAACGTATCGCTGATTGAGTTTGGGATAACAGGTTGCTTGCTGATGCACGAACTCCTCTTCCAAATATCAATGTAAAATCAATAAGCAGTTTCCTAAACAAGGGAAAGAAGGTTAACTAGCAAGTGTCAATAAGTATGAGATTAAGTGGGATTGCACCCTTTTTGGCACGTGTCTTTGTCAAGAATCACCTGAGAAAAGAGCAGCACGGAAAAGAAAGTTCAGTTGGATGAAGTATGCCCAGGCTGCGAGGAACACCGAGGAATCACAATGTCATTGTCAAAATGTTGAAGAATCTGCTCGCAGTCAACAATCTGTCATCTCCGACTAAGATATCCAGGAAGATAACGAAGCAATACAAACGCATCGTCAACTGAGTTCAGGATTTATAACGGTGTGCTTGCTGATGCACACATTTCTCTACCTAACATCAATGAGAAGTCAATCAGCGATTTCCTGAACAAGGACAAGAAGGCCAACTACCTGGTAACTGTTGTCTCTATAAGGCATCAAGCCACTGGAGAATTATGTCCACTCAGACTATTCCTGATGCATGTGCTCTCCCTACTTCACTTTCTCCCAAGACAAAAGCAGGTGCAACATTTTATGTTGCCCCTGGATTATTGAAAGGCATCCGCTGAAGTGGAAGTTGGACCTGTATCATAACCCCTCACCCAGCCATTTTACTTTCTAGATTGAAACACAAGCTAGTGGGTCAGAGGGGAAAATGTGATTTTCAGCAATAAAAGTAAAAACGTGTAAACCAGGTACTTTTGTAAGTGCCCTCATTTTCCTTATGCATCATAGAGATAATGTGGACATAAGATGACAATTGGTAGTCCTTGTCCTTGTCTTTATTCTTACCAAAGCTTTCACATAATTGATATAAATGATTTGTGTATTCATGCAAGACGTCTTATAAAAGTCAAACAGTGGTAAGTTGAGCCAGACCCTATGGGGCAAATTGAGCCATGGCTCAACTTGGGCTGTGAGAAGAAGGCTGGCCAGGATTGGTGGTTAGGTTTCAAGAAGCGCCAGAACCTGACAACAAGGCATCCAGAGGCTACCTCTTTTGGATGTGCCACTGCCTTCAACTGACCGGTAGTTGACAAGTTCTTTGACAACTCGGCTCAGGTGATGGACAAGTACAAGTTTTCACCAAGTGATATCTACAATTTAGATGAAACTGGGTGTAGCACAGTTCAAAACCCTGCAGCTGTTGTGACCGAGAAAGGAAAAAAGCAAGTCGGTGCAATCACCTCCGCTGAACGTGGTGAACTTGTGGACATTGGTCATTACAATGCAATGATTTGAATGTCTGAGATGTTTAATAACGCATATGGTTGGCAGAAAAAAAAGGGGCTGCAGTGAAAAACAAGATAAATGTCACAAAAAAGGAGTACAAGAAAATTTTGGAGAAGGTGTCAGGCTCAGGTGCTGGTGCCACCATTCCGCAAGATTGTCCATGGTACCATAGAGTCCATGATATTCTGAGGGACAAGCCCACCATCCACGCTCCTCCAGGATCCACTGGGGAGAGCTATTCTGGAAATGGTAAGGCTTAATTTCTTAAGCAATTATTTCATCAGATTGATTTTGAAAATAATTGACTGCTGTGCCTGACACTTTTGATAGTGACACTGTCTGTAGTGTAGAGTGTCTACCCTCCTGCCAGCTATATGCAGTGCTGTTGCTTTGCAGAAAGGCAAAGTAACTCGCTAATTGAAAATTTGCTGGGGCTGGGGATTTCCCAAAAGTTTTCCACCCAATGCTTAATAATGGGGTAGGATTCATGGTGCTTATATCGATAAGTGTGCTGACAAACAAAAGAGAAAAAAAATCATATTGGGCTGAGATGACAAAATCCAAATAGACAGGAGTTGATTTCTGAGGCAGAGTGGTTATCAGTTCTGAAGTAAATTGAGGCATATGGTTATGATTGGATGTAGTAATGGTTCAAATAAAAATGAGCAGCAAAACTAACCTGAAATGAAAATGAAGGTGTGATTGTGATCTAAATCACCGCAGCCGTATAGTCTGCGACCCTAAATGCTAAATAACGATATGTGTACTAAGGGGGAGTCCTTCAAAATAAACATATGGGCTTAAAATGTGGAACTTGAGAACACTAACATGATTCTGGCACTTTTATCGAACAAAAATTGCCCAGTAACAAGAAATCATACAAAATGTTCACTGCTTTGGGAATGCCCCCCCAAAATTGGCAGGTGATTGGCTAGTGCGATTTGATGTATCAAGGGGAGACCCTGCGAAGCCATCAAGTCTGACTAATATGTTTGCATTGTAAATGAATAAAAATGTATCCATTTTGAAATCCCGATTTTTTCAAATTTGAACAATCTTTGTGTCCCCAAAATGATTTGAATATGTTGTTTAGACATTTTAGTAGAGGTAAGTGATGACAATGGCATTTTTTAACTCTTTACCCATAATAATCCCTCGCTTCAATCAGTTTTACATTTGGAAAAAATAAATATTTTCAGAAAGAAAAAAGAAACAAGTAGACGTGTGGACAGCCGCTATATTGCTGATCATATTGTGACTATGTGTGTGTGCGTGGATGATAACAAATTGCAACCAGAGACTGGATAGCAATCTAAATTTACGATATAGAGCAAGCGCAAGCTGCGCTAGCTCTGTAGCTCGCGTATCATAGAGATTAAAGACAAAGCAAGTGCTTCTACATTCCTCTTTGATAGCCATCGATGATCATCGGTGGTGCGAGAGTACCAAAGTAAAGTCACGACGTGGTCAAAGATCAACAAGTTTCAAATGGATACAGACCTGGACTCCCGTTTCGGACATTTCCAGTGACTTTGAAGAGTTAGAATTGGGCTTCGAGCGCGACAATGAGGAGGAAGACGAAGCAGCCCTGGATTGTCAGCCCCAGCCCCAGCCCCAGCCCCAATTGGGTTCTCTTCCTTATCAATTTGAGCCCAATGCCTCACCTCCCGCTCCCGGGGCAGTGGCCCGTGAGGATACTGAGGGCCAGGGTGACCATGATGGCAATGAGACCTCGAAGAGAGTGGGAAATAACAATTGGTAATTATCAAGTAGGACCTACACTTAGAGTCTAGATAGTTCACTCTTATTATTACAGAATGCAGGTCGATCGGGGTTGAACAAACTGAATCAAAATTTAGTTTACAAGACACCCTGAATGTGAAACTGCATGGAGTGGAAGTGGAAAGTTACAAAAAGGCTATTAATTGATGCTGATGTTATAAAAACTCTCATATCTCGATCTCAATCTTTCTATAAAATGTCAAAAAGACAAAATGATTTTTCATATCCCCATTCTTTGTATTTTATTGTATTTTAGTCCTGATAATATACTGCCTCTGATTTATAAGTTATAGTACCGATGAAGGATGTAATTTCTCTGGTCCAAGGACCTGTGTCCTTGTTATAATGAGGGTTGACTGGTAAATTCCAATCAAGTTTGTTTCCACTACAGTGACCCTTTTCTACACTTCCACATGTAAATGGCCAGGACAGTTGATGAATGGTGAAGTAGAAAACTGTTGTTTGCAATATAAAGGTACAAGTGTTTGCCACAGTAACTGCAATTTCAATTATGTGGCTCGGCCTACAGTATTCTGAAGAGTGTGGTAACCTTTCTGGCAATAGTCATGATCGAAGGATATTTCGTTTATAATTGGCTAGAACTCAATGAATGATTTCACTAGCGTAGCCTCAATCTCATTGTGTGACAGTGCAGTACCAGTTCAAAACACAAGTAGTAAAAAGAAGAAAATCTTAATAAGTATAGAAATGTTGTACGTAATGTTTCTTCTTTCAGGTGCCTATGTGGCAGCTGCATTACCATGACCGCTGCCAGGGAATCGATTTGCTGCAAGGAGCCAGCACAGATAATGGCCAAGATTGACAAATACAATGAGAGACATTGCGATGCTCCCGTAGGCTGTATAACAGCACATCCAGGGTTTTCAACTGTGAGCCTGGACGAATATGTGTTGGAAGCTGCATATCACCAGTATGCCCAACAGTATGGAGACGATGCCAGAACAGATGCCGCAGATAACAACCATTACAGAGGAATCCAGGCTCCTCTACATCACAGTGAAAATGCTCAAAATTTGGCCCAAGGTGGCCCAACTATCTCCTCCAGCGAAGATTGCCTCCCTTGTCAAGGCGTAGTATAAGCGCATTGCAGACAGGGCAAGGGATGATCCGGTCCTATCTGGATTGGAGATTCCCTTACCCAACATCAATGCCAAGTCGATCACTGCCTTCCTCAACAGAGAAGACAAGAAGTCAAACTACAGGGCCACTGCAATCCCCAAAGTGGCATCACATCAAAGAGTAATGACAGATGAGCCTTTTCCGGATGCTGCAATCCTTCCTCCATCTCTCCCTTCTCCAGATAGACCACAAATTGTCTACCCCCCAAAAGGAATTCCAGGCTGGGAAGAGACGAGGAGAGAAGCGACGACTGGGGTTTGATGATGTGGATAACAACAAGCCATCAGGCAGCTCCAGTCCAGCACCAAGTACCAGTGTTCTGCCCCCTAAACCACCAAGTCTACCCACAAGTGCTCGCTTGCCCACCCTGCTGCCTAAGCCTCCTGAGACTATCATCACCCACCAATATTGCCTCACCTGTGAGGGTAATAAGCGCATAGCAGAAAGGATACAGGGGGATTCCGTCCAATCTGGATTGGAGATTTCCTGTAATAATGAACACAAACAGCATAACTGCTATTAAAGAACAACCAGGAAAGAATTGTTTCACACTTCTAATGATGTAGTGAGCATTTTCACAAAATGTGCATTCACAAGGGAACTGTCTCAGTGATGTTTTGCAATGATTAAGCCAATCCCACACTGCAGGTTTATAAAATCCGAATTAGGAATCAGAAAACAATGGGCAGAATGGGTATGCCATGAGGCAAAGGGTTGTGAATAATTGAAAACACATATGTTAACTATGAGCTTTTAGTTTAATTTAAAGGTAATAACAAGTACTGAAGAAGGTATTGTTCTTTCACGTGTACAAAACACTTGTGACTACAACAAAGACAAAGTCCCGGATGACAGACAATCCTATGCAGAACTTCAGAATATCTTTTTCCCCCTTGGCAGTTGGATGACTGATATTCATTTCACAAGCTAAATTTAATTTAACAACACTTAGAAAATGGATTTCTTCTGATTCTCTCAATACATCAACAAACATGTAAAAACTGATCTTCATCACAAGCACTCTCCCCACTCCTAAATCATTCAAACAGTGAAACATTTAAATCCATTATAACTCACAAATTTCAATCAAAACAAGTTGTTTTGATCTGAGGAAAACAAGTCCAGCACATTACTCCCAAATCAGCTTTGTATGAACATTAGTGAGATTTTCAAAGTGTCAAAGGGCAGCCCTGATCACAGTATGTCAAGAAGCTGAAGACCTTGCCCTCCTTCTCCTGAAGCTAATAGATGGGGATCAACACATTATCCCAGCTTCTCTCAGACAGGATATCGCCAAAGTGGCAAGGAATCTTCACATACATGACAGGAGCACCTGCAACTTTGTAAAGAAGTATGAATCCATGCGGGGATACACTCTGTTTGGTCAATGCAAGGGTGCGGCACCCAAGGGCCCCATCTTATAAAGACTTGTGATTGATTCTGAATCAATCACAAGTTATGAAAATCAATTGCAAGTATTGGCTGCTATGCAATTGGCGACTTCATTTCATCATGGCAGCCATGCTCATGCTAGCTGCTGAGGCAGATAGAAGAAAGAGAATCCCATGGGTTTTCAGGGATTGGTCCCAACCATTAGAATTACCAGACAGTGACATCATAAGAAAATATAGATTTACTAGGGAAGGTTGCATGAGGCTCTATGAAATGCTGGAGCCAAGTCTCAGTCATGAAACAAAGAGAAATCATGCACTTCCAGCCAGCCTCCAAGTTTTTGTTACATTTGATTTCTTTGCAACCAGTGCAGTGCTAGATGACACTGTAACAACTCACGGTGTGGATAGGTTAACGGCATGATAGACTATCCACCGTGTCACAAAGCTCTTTGTGACATGAAAGAGACAATGGGTACTATTTATTTGTACTCTTCACATTAAGTTAGGTTAAAATGGTCAAATTGCAACCTGAGACTGATTTTTATAAGACGGAGAACTGCAATCAATCACAGGTCCACAAAATTGTGGAGGACTGCACAAGAGGTACAATCCTCCTGTAGAGAAAGCAGGACAGATGAAAAAGATATATATTCACCTTTTGTCCAAACACCAACAAGACTGTCACACCAGGCTTCACAAAGGTCTACGATCACAGTAACAAGCAATTTGTCCATGAGGTAGATTAGGAATTGGACAGGCAAAATGAGGACAAAGATTAGATTACCTTGTTGTATACTGAAACGCAAAGACTGAAGAGCAATTACTATTCTCTTCGATTTTCAGTTCAAGTGCAAATGGTTTAAGGTTGTACTTACATTACATTCTTGTACGATGCAAAATTGTGTATTTCTCTGAAACTTGTCTGAAAGTTTGTCAAGAAGTACAAGTCCGAATGGGGGTTCACACTCTTCTGTAGATGTCTGGGACAGGATAGTGCACTTAACAGTGCTCGGCACACACAAAAAAATTTCATCTGAATCAACAGATGACTCTCGTCTCTTGTGTATCCTAATGAAAATGCTGAAAACCGAAATGCTACAAAATGACATTGGATGGAATGTGTCGCTTCCATCTGAATTTTCGCTCACTGGTGGCAAATATCTACACCTCAAGTGGCAAGAGGAAAAGGCTATTGGAACTTGTGCAAGACCTCACATCTGCGAAAATTCATCTTGACTGATCGATGAAGGTTGTAAGACCAGAGAAGGATGTCTTGAAGAAAGATTCATTGATATTAAATAGCTATATCAATATAATCTCATTATATCTGACATTGTTATATGAAGGCTCCATTATTATCATGAAGAAAACCTGCCTACTGTTAGAAAACTGTCCAATCTCAACATACTACCCAAGCACAATCAAGTCTAATTTCAGATGTATTACCATGCATTTTGGGCATTAATCCCGATTCGTTTATGTTGCAAGTCAATTGCACTTTTAGACATAATGCTTATCATGTAGGTCAGTAGTATTGAGATCCACAGTGCATATATGTGTTGTGCAAAAATATTTTGCTCTATCATTTTTAATACAAAGAGGATGTATACACTACTCTGAGGTTGCAGTCTCCACCCAGACCACATAAATTACTGCAGCCTCTACACATCTTCAGCATCACAGGGCACAGCAGAAGATTCAGCACAACCAGAAGGCTGGCAAAAGTCCTGGGATCAGGGTCTTCAACCAGCTAACCTCTGCTAGATCAAGTCAGATGGGCAACATGGGATGTTTGTGTCAGTTAAGAGTGGGAGTCGTCAGCTTTTCAAGAAGCAGATGCAATTCTATCCTCCATCCTTACCTGCAACAGCAACAGTGCGTGCTATCCATGACATCATTTCTTCTTTTTTTTTTAAACGACACCAGTCTTTTTCTGGAGGCCCCCAAAGGAGTGATGGAGACAAAGATTACATGCCCTAACTCTAAGTGCCCTGCTCCACCAGGCAGCTACCTCACCAAGAGTGGGTATGGGGAAGTAGTGCAGCAGGTGTATTATTGGGATGAGGGAATACCACACTCAGTCGACAGAACACTTAAAGTGCACCTCTTGTACATGTATGCAACTTAGACAGCAAAAGCAGTCAAGTCTCCAGTACTGCTGGCATGCATATAGTGCTCGCAACCTACTGCAACTTGTTCATTTGCAGTTCACAACTCCTTTCCAGCCGTTGTCTGCAGTAAGCATGCTATAGATGGGAATGTTGTGACCTATGAACCAATTAATCCATTTATTTCCTAAATAGTTACAAGTGTTAGGTCCTTAGATGATGTGCATGTCCAATGATATTGCTGTACATACATTACCTATGGTAAGAATTCACTATGTTGCCTGTATATGAATAGCAGTACCATTAATTTGATCATATGGCTTTTGCGCATACATGCAATTTGAACGCGTGAAAAAAATTAATGTGTTTGACTTGGGTAAATGTATGCTTTCATTTGCCACCATTCTTCCTCCCTCCCTTTTTGTAGGTCGTGTAATTAAAAAAAAAAAAAAATGGGGAATGTCAACTTTGCGGCCCATTGTCTAAAAGGCAGAAAGTTATTGTCTAATAAAAATGTAACAATTGAACAGTGAGCTGAAGACTTGTCGCCTTACACAGATGTAAAACAATAAAAAAAGTTTAACCTGTAGTATTAATCAATTGTACATAAGAAAGGAAAAATCACTTTTGCCAATACTGTCTGTGACATGAGGCCTATTATACAACCATTTGGCAATTTCTCCAATGCATTTGAATATGCTGAGGTATCACTTGTCATAAATACAATGCTGGTAAATCTTGATTCCTGAGATACTAAAAAATATACACCATTCTCTTCCTTGAAATTAACAGTCAAAACAGTAGACGGAATTAAGGTTTATCAACTTCAAATCTAAATGCATCTCACTGTTATTCAGCTGTTTGCTGAAACCAAGTCAGCAAATAAATCACACCACACTGATGAAATGGCACTTCTTACTGTCAAAGTAATGTGTTGTTTTACTGGCTCTAGACAAGGGAGATAAAGTCAGTATTACTGACTATTCAGTTGCTTCTGATACTGTCAGACACTTGTTCTGGAAGCTGTTAAAATCATACTTCCTTCATAATGTAACATTTTTTCCGTAGTAATTGGTGGCAATGCTTTCGACGTTTATCCTTCCCCATATTGGGCTCCTCAAGTTTAAGTTTACACTGTATGTAGATCCTCTATACACTCTGATCAGGAGACACCACCTAGATTGTGCCATGTGTGCAGATGACACTCGGATATATTGCATTTATGTAGTGATCATATACATGAAGCAATGAAGAAACTGCAAAAATGTATAACTGACATAAGAATTGGTCAATTCACAATGAGATCTATCTGAAATGACACACTGCATTTTATGTCACTGAAGTTGTCCAATTCAAACGGATAGCCATAATTTTCATACAAGAAATAAGGATTAATTAGTGCATTGAAGCCTGTAAAGATTCTCCATGTTAACTCATTGAGGACGGTTTGATTTTGCTATGTACAACACACATTTCCCATAGACGCTTGCCCGAGTATACTCGGGACTCATCTTCAATGTGTTAAATGATAACCAAAGTACATCAACTGAAGATGCTTACACAACACCACGGACTCAAGCTTCACCTTTACTGAACTCTTCAATTCAGCGGTCACTGCTGTGTTCACAGAAAGTGAGATAGCTTACAAATCAGGACGGAGCAAGTGTGCAAAGACAGCCACGACCTGTTCAAACTGCATCTTGTAGGCCCTACCATCCCACTTTGATGGCTCCCTGTCAGCTGTTCTGGCTCAGTCCAGGGCCCGGACATCATGCAATGTCGCAGTTACACCACTGTAGTACATGCAACGTCATAGTAATCAAGCTTCTTTTGACTGGATTCGCTGAACTCTGACTGCAGGTGGCTTCCACTGGTGAACTTTCTGTCCAGAGACACACAGGAACCAAAGGCAAAAAGGAACTATTTATGAGAATCAGCTTGGAAATATGAATAAAATTTCACCAGGGCTTACATTTAGTTTCAAGAGGTATATCACAACTACTGTAGTAGACTCTCAATGGAAAAATACTGCTCATAGATTTGGCCACAAACTTTAGATTTTATTTGTATCTTTTTTTTTCCCCAACCATGATTTATCCTAATTTCTTTATGAAACACTCATTTGTTTAGTCCAAAGTACAGTTATCATGTAGGTCTATTCATAAAATTGTTACAAGTTCAACTTCTGTGCTCAATCTCACATGTAGCTTCAGAAATATGAAATTAAATTTTCACAGGATTTCACCTGAAAGTGTCCTCTGCCAATTGAAGAATTATTTTTGAACTCACATTAGCATTTCTCATTAAATGTTCCTTATGGATAGTGAAATTAAACCAAAACATAAACATGGAATTCACCCTGAAATGTCTGTATGGGTACTGCTATTCTCATTGGAAAGGGTGTGTACATTCTCTTAACCACATTCTTTTTTTAGTTTTGAAGGACCTGAAATCATGAATTCAATTCCCACTACACAGCAGTAATGCTGACATACAGTGAGTTTCTTATGTCATTTATCAGTAATATATTTCTCGTTCACTATAAATTTTTTCCTTCAAATGATATGAAGCAACATGAAAATTGCAACTGTCTGCTTTTGATTAACACACCTTCTGGAGAGTAGGTCAAACATACACTGTAGTTGGCACTCCTTCCCTATTAAAGTGAGAATTCATTCCTGAAAATCAGTTGGAGCTTTCGGCCACAAAGTTGTCGCAACCAAGTACTGTCCTGGCTGAAAGGATCCTTCCATCTCTTTGCACATTGATTAGACAACTACCCATTGTCTCGCCAAAGCAAGATTGAAGTGCAGTGCGGAAATCTAAATATCAAATTCAAAACAAAAACGTACATACTTTCTTTGACTTCTGAAAATTTGACAAGATGTAACAGTTTGTGGAGTTGCTATTGAAGTTGCCAGATAGTCTCCATGAATTAAACCAAAACATAAAAATGGAATTTACCCTGAAATGTCTGGTAACTGATATTCTGATTGGAGAGGGTGGGTACATTCACTTAACCAAATTTCTTTTACTTTTTAATTCATGAGTTTTGAAGGACCTGAAATCACGAATTCAATCCCCACAACAGAAGTGATGCTGACATACAGCGAGTTTCTTATCATGCCATTTATCAGCAAAATATTTCTAGTTCACTGTAAATTTTATCATTCAAATGAGATGAAGCAACATATGAAAACTGCAACTGTCTGCTTTTGATTAACACACCTTGTGGAGAGTAGGTCAAACATACACTGTAGTTGGCACTCCTTCCCTATTAAAGTGAGAATTCATTCCTGAAGATCAGTTGGAGCTTTCGGCCACAAAGTGGTTGGAACCAAGTACTGTCCTGGCTGAAAGGATCCTTCCCTCTCTTTGCACGTTGATTAGACAACTACCCATTGTCTCGCCAAAGTAAGGTTGATGTGTGGGGCGGAAATCTAAATATCAAATTCAAAACAAAAACACACATATCATTTTCTTTGACTGAACTGAAAATTTATCAATGTCACTAGTGGAGTTGCTCCAAAGTTGCAAGATTGCTTCAAGAGATCATGTCTTATTTTACATGACATATAATACAATGTAAAGTATGTTTGTTTTGTTGTTTGTTCGTTTGTTTCATTTCCATCTGAGAAGATGGGTGGATAGACCATATTCAGCTGCAATAGCTGGTCTTCCATGGGGCCCAGTTGGATGTTAGGCAGGACCGCTTCACCAGGTTTAACATCCTGCTCTTTGCGATGAATAATTGAAAAAAAAAACTAGAAATGTCGCTATGGCGACTGATGCCTCCACCATAATGCATGATTCTCCCAATAGTTGTATAGTACAATGTCTTCACAATGTGTGATGACAGTATCACATATCTGGCAAAGTATTGATATGACAGGTTTGTCAGAAATGTCTTGAATGTTCACTTTCCTCAAACTGGGTTTGCTATACCTGTAACTGTCTAAGAGTGCAGGTACACATATTTGGGGAATTGAGGATTTTTACTTGACTTCTGTTGACTTCTGACCGACCCTGTTATAAGTTTATGCATTGAGTAATTATCAAGGTATGAAGAAAGAGTGCAATTACAGTACAAAATAGATTTCCCAGAGCATCTCCATTAGGTAATACATGTATATATTACGTTTTAAAACTAATAATGCAAGCATTGCATATACTAAGTACATGAGGGAAACAGTAAATTATGAGGAATTGACCTTGACCTTTGACCCCTGACTATTGACCCATGACCCCTAAATTCCCTAGATAATCCCTGCCAGTCAGTAGGCCCTACATGCATGTACCAAGTTCCATGAAGATACATTGAACCATTTGCGAGAAAAGTGAAATTGCCACATTTTCACCTGACCTTTGACCTTTTGACCTTTTGACATGAAACTCTCTCTGGAGAATCTTTATGCAGTAGTACATGTCTACAGTAAGTTTCAATAAAAAACCTTTGGGCCTTGCATAGATATGGGGGGATTTGGCAACATTTTTAGCATTTGACCGTGACCTTTCGACCTTTGACCTCTTGCCAATGTCACTAAAATCTCCTCAACTAATTGCCCCATTATGCATCATCCTTGGACAAAGTTTGGTGAAAGCTGCTTCGTCCAGTTTTGAGTTATCACGTAAAAAGATAAATTTTAGGATTTAACCTTGATCTTTGACCTTTGACCTCTGTCCGATTTCACTTAAACACTATTCATGTAATTGTTCCATCATGCATCATCCTCGGACAAAGTTTGGTGAAATTTCCTTGATCCAGTCTTGAGTTATCGCGTAAACGGATACAATTTCATGATTAGACCTTGACCTTTGACCTTTGGCCAATTTCACCCAGAAATCTAATCAAGTAATTGCCCCATCATACTCTATACTTGGACCAAGTTTGGTAAAATTCCAGTCAACATTTCTTAAGTTATCGCATAAAGGAATGCGGACGGACGTACAGACAACCCGAAAACATAATGCCTCCGGCCCCACTTCGTGGCGGAGGCATAAAAAAGGCTACACTGCTACCGACTCATGCAAACGCAGAGGTTTCAAATCTCATTTATTTGGGCAGCTGTCGATCTCGCAGATCCCTCCTGACCGAACCATTTGATTCAATTCAATTCAATTCAATTCAATTCAATTTCATTTGTTCAATTCCACCAAGAAAACAAATTACAGAAATTGTAATATTGGGTGAAGACAAGAAATCAATGATTACACAAACATGACAGATAGCTAAAAAGAGTAAACATATACATGAGGTGGAAAAGATAGGAGTCCTGCTGAGAAGCAAAGCTTGTAAATTGCAGAAACTCCTATTTACAAATGCTATACAAAAAAAAAAAAAAAAAAAAAAAACACCTGATACACAAGACTGGAAAATTCAGCCTGAAAACTATGTACAATATATATACATACAATATGCGAAAATGAAATGATATTTGTGGGGGGGGGGGAGAAAGCACACTAACGGATGTTAAAAGAAAAAAAAAATGTATTTAAACAGAATAAGGGATTGAATAATGCGAAGAAAAAAAATAACTTGGACTTGGACACACAGTTACAGGGACAAGAGTAAAGAGGGTGAAATAAAGGCAATGACTTACAAGATATCCAGTGCTTAACTAAGATGTAGCTCAGCATTAATCAATGAAAAAAAAAAATGTAAAACCAATAAAGCAGATTATATCAAGAAGCCTACATACAAATTATTCATAAAGATGTGAATTTAACACTCAGCCCTATTTAAAAATTAAAATTTATGGAACTTTATCAACAGTGGAAACACATGTATGTATTCCCTCTGACAAATTTCAGAGTGTTAAAAAAAAATAGAAAAAAATATCTACAGGTTCAAATTTCAATACACAGAAGCAAGGTCAAAATATTTGACACAAGTTGTATGTCACACAAATATTTTGTACACAAGGACCTCAGTAAACAACAATTTGGAAAAGGTCCCAATTGCCATTCATAAAACAGACTCACATTATGCACAAAAATGCATGCTATGCAAGTTATTTCATCTGAAGTACAGTAATACAAAAAAAAAAAAAAATCAGGAGTCATTGTATCTGTCAAGAAGATAAGATTTCATCTTACGTTTAAATCCAGATAGGCTAATGGCCTGTCTAAAAGAGGATTGCAGAGAGTTCCAGTATTTTGGGCCTGCCAATGCGACATTATTATTTCTGAGTTGGGTTCTGACTGATGAGAAATGATATAAAGCAGCCTGTCTTGTACAATAATTGTGTATTCTATCATTCTTAACAAACATGGACGCTATTGCGTGGGGCACATTACCATTATTGATCTGATCACATGAGAGAGGGATGCCAAATACAATAAACAAATATCTTGATAAAATCGATTTGGACAGAAATGGATCATTAGCAGACCAATATTTACTACATTCCGCATATCCTCTTGCCAGTAATGGGAAGTACTCAAATTGACGGATTTTGTAATTTTTAAGGGGAATATACAACCGTACTAGACCTTTCCAGATCCAAAATCCCAACGTTACAATGCGCAGCCCAAACGCGAACGCTTCGCGTTGGGGCCAGTGGGGTGGGGCTGGTCGCAGTTACATTTACCACAACGCACAGTGATACCACCTCATTCATATAGTTTGCAGTGATACCACCTCATTCATATAGTTTTAATAGTCTTGATGTCAAATCCCCAAATCAATGAAATAGTTCGTGTTATATTGCTAGTTCTTCAAAGTTTTACTTACAGAAGTTATTAATGATTCTTACTTCACGTTTCTACAGCTCAGATCAAAGCTCAGACTCGATCCACCCGACTCAGAGTCAGAGCAGAGCAATTACCGGTAGTTACGCAGTTGCCAATTACACAAAAATCCACAGCCCACAGCCTACAGTGGGGCCAAGACCAGAAGGACGTTTGCCTTCGACGTTCACTAAATTGACTAGTACTACTCAGTTTTTCAGTATGATCACTAACCTTTGCTAACCTCTGAATTGTCAGTCTTTCCTCGCAATCTGCACAAGTACCGTGACTCATGCACATTATGGCACCTTAGAATACGAAAACAAGCATACAAATTGCTCTTCAGTTGTCGATTCAGGAGATGGAGCACTGCTCTGAGCGGGCCTGGGGTGCACAGGTATGGTGCATTCACTGAATGCGCTGTGCTGTTCTACGAATTCTTGGCACGTGCAAATAAACAATGGCCGCTTGTTTCTCCCTGGGGGGCGTTTCATCAACGAGTTCGTCGGAGGCTTTCACCGACGAATTTGCTATCAGCCAATCAGACGCAAGGATTTACACTGACAACTGTTAAAAGCTAATGAAATCCTTGGTCTGATTGGCTGATAGCAAATTCGTCGGTGAAAACTCCGACGAACTCGTTGATGAAACGCCCCCCAGGTACCGAAACTTCAAGTCACGTCAGCGACTTCGGTGGTTCCCCCCCCCACCCCCCCCCCCTCCCTGCTGCTGCGGCTGCTTGCTTAGTCTGGTTTCCAGACCCTTTGCCAACTGGACTCAGCGACCGCCTTTGCCGAAGGACAAAACCACCTTAAAGGGACTTACGGTAGGCCCTACTGGTTGAGGTGGGGATTCACGTTTTTGTTTTTTGTTTTTTTTTTACATTCCTAAGTGAGATAATGAGAAACCTCTTATGAAATATGAAAGAGCATGTAATGTTATGAAGGATTCAATGTTTTATTTGAAAAATAGAAAACTGGGGCCGTATAGGCTGAGGGCTTATTAAGTGTCTGATTAGCACTTGGTTTTCAAATGGCTGAGATATCAAAAAAAAAGGTGATAATGATAAAAGACTACAGGCTACGCCTTTTATTATGATCTCAAGTTGTTTCACCTTGTTTTTGGATATCTCAGCCATCTCAAAACCGATTTTCATCAAATAAACTTTTGATACCCCGTAGAATTGCATGCTCTTTGACATCTCATAGAGTGGTTTCTGAATACATGTATCTCGCAAAACGTTAAAAGCTAAATCCTCACCTTGACCAGAACTGTACACACCCTTTAAACTATACTAGTTTTCGACGTTTGAGGGCGTCAATATCCTTGGATAGCGAAATCTCTAGTACATGCATTACGAACAGACGGTCTGGAAGCCAGACTACTGCTTGATATGCTCCATGATAATAATTATGCAGTATTGGAGACCTAGAGGGACATCGCTAATTCTCGTCGAGAATTTGAGTAAAAAATCACAATCATTTCTTATACTTCAGGGGCCGCGGAACGTTTTTCAGTTTGGGGGGGGGGGGGCTGCGCAGCTGGGGGGAGGGGGGTATCAAGGTCAACCCCCCCCCCCCCCCCCCCCCCCCCCCCCCCGCTTAGACGCGCCGGCGTAGCCTGGATGATGATCTTGTGATCTTGGGATGGCGGGTGTTTACTATGCGAGGGGGAGGGGGATGTTCCCCTCCCACGGGGAGAACTTTTTGCATTTTGATGTTATAAATGGTGCAATTTGCTGCATCTTTTTGCATCTTTTATCGCCTTGAAACCCCCGCTTAGATGCTCCGGCGTAGCCTGGATAATGATCTTGTGATATTGGAAGGGGTGGTGATTACTATGCGAGGGAGCGAAGCAACCGAGCCAGAGCGAGAGGAGGGAACGGGGGGGGGTGGGGGGGGGGGGGAGGGCGTGGGAGGGGGGTGTTCCCCCTCCCACGATGAGAACTTTTTGCATTTTTATGTGGTAAATGGTGCAATTTGCTGCATGTTTTTCCGTCTTTTATCGACTTGAAACGGCCCCACTTGTTTAAGGTAGCAGGATATTTTGATGGGGATTATTATTGAACAATTTGCCTTAAAAGTGGTAGCATAAACCTCTTGTGTTGATTTATTGTTACAATAAATTTCATGAACGTTGTCTGTTAAGCAATCAAGCAGAAAAGGAATGCTCACGAGGGTGGATACAAAAGGGATATTTCTCCTCCCACACGAAGGTGATTTTACATCTTCAGACCTGAAATTCAGCGATCTGGTGCAAACTTTTGGTGCATTACTTGGATATTTTTCTAACTCCCCCACCCCCCCCCCCAAAAAAATGAATATGGAACTAATTTGGACTTTTTTTCAGGAAAGTGTTTATGGCAAAATCACGACATTTACCTCTTATTCCGCGTGTTCATCATGTGTGTGTATGTACAAAGTCTAATGAGGTAGAAGGGGAGGGTGTGGGAGGGGGGTGCCCCCTCCCACTCTGTATACGGAGCTTTTGCGTTTTTGAAATCAAGATAAAATGATCTGAAGCACACTTTTTGTGAGAAATTGGTAGTGTGACTTTTCCCCCGATTTTTCCCTTTTCTTTCTTTTTATTTATCTTTTTTTTCACGATCAAAAAGTGTGGGGCTGCAGCCCCCCCCCCCGCTTCCGCGGCCCCTGAACTTTACAGTAGTTAAAGGACACCATCTTGCAATTGCAATACCTCTGTTTTTTTTCTTTATTTGGTGCTCTCTTTATTTCTCGTAATATCGGCAACAGAATTGCAAACAGCAGTCTTCAGTTAAATTATTAGACCAAACACCTGTAGGATAGTGCTTATATATATAGATCCAGATGCTCAGTGCAACTTTCCAAATTTCTATACTGCTTTTAACTATTATGCATTCCCCTATTATACTAGCTCGATTCTGTGCACAAGCATAGCAAATTGAATATTGATAAGACAATCATGTTTTATAAATTTTCAAACGCTTAAATCCCAACCAACCCACCCTTCCTCAAAGCATTTCTATTGATGATAAAACATTGCTGAGAAACATTCAACCACGTTCCTAAGAGCGACCCTTGATAGCAGTCTAACTTGGAATACTCATGTCCAGAATATTACAACAGCAATATCTCAAGCAACTGGTGTTTTAAGGAGAATAAAATACTTAATAAAATGATCCAGTTTCAATAATGTTATATAACACTTTAGTTTTACCATATGTAATGTACTGCAATATTGTATGGGGCAACTGTAGCAAAACTAAATTGAACACATTTTTTTTTTCTCCAGAAAAAGGCTCTTCGTATATGCACACATTCAAATTTCTTGGCTCACACTGATCCCATATTTTATCGCCTAAAAACTCTAAATAGCGGCCCATGCTAACTGCCATATTTATGTATAAACACACTCGAAATTTATTACCATTTTTTCATAATGCCCTGTAACCAATGACCATATTCACTCATACCCTACCCGTCGTTCCCATGATTTTCATTTAAGTAACCCAAAGCTTTTACTTGCTCAAAAGTCGATCAGACATCCGGATACATGGAACACTCTTCCTGCGGAGTTAAAACAGTGTACCTCCTTGTTTTCATTCAAAGCAGACTTAAAGAAGCACATCTTTTATTACAGTGTACTTCATACGAACTAAAAACAAATGATTTATATGACTAATGTTGGTCTCCCGATAGCAACATCGCATATCGTTCCCTCTTCCAGCAAACCAATTCTATTATTCTAAATTCCAGCCTATCTGCCCTTGTGCACTTTCAAGCACTTGCACGCACATTCATCACAATCACACATCCAGTAATTTTATTCCCCCTGCTATTTTCGCAGCAGAATTTGTATTGTTACGAATCTGTACATCCCTACCATTTCCTCGGGCCGGCCGTCTTTTCAAGCAATGCTTACAATGGTGGCCCTCTGCATAATCGCTTCTTAACTACCATTGTTATTGCAATCCCTGCTGCATAGACATGCATACTGTATATTATATCATTAATTTCCTTTTTGTATCGTTGTTTATGCAAGTCAAACGTCTCTGTTTTAGATATACTTTGTATGTCTCCCACATGTTCATGATTATGTAACGTATGTATATTGATTTGCAGAAAATAAAGTATCTATCAAATCAAAAGTCATGGCATGATTGTATCAAAGTCATCGATGTCCTGACTAATAATTGTACAGAGAGTGATTTCACATTGAAAACATTTCTTGTCGCTTTCTTAGTTGCCTAAGCTTCGTTCAGCACTAATTTTTATGGTTTCTTCTTATCACCTCTCCCAAGGTCTTTCTTTGATGTGTGTCTATCAAGTACATGAATAAACCGTTTTTCGAGAAACAGCCTTGAGTCATCCACAGTTTTTGTACTGAATTCCATCTGCAAGTCAACAGTTCGAAGCTTGCATCCCTCATTGTGTC